>NW_024376285.1:0-126718 GCF_016808335.1 Panicum virgatum
CCCGCTGGGGTTTTGCTCCCGATCTTTCGATGAGAGTGGGGGTAACTCGATTTGAGGGAGGATCGACGTTGTGCTGCCCGACTACAACACACAAGGGCTGCCGCTGCGCCTTAGCGACAGTTACACCGCCTCCAATTTGTGTTGTTCTTGTTCTGTGCCAAGAACAACCTTGAACCTGCAAGCAATCGGAAGAACAAGCAAGAACAAGTGGCAAGCAAACAGCACACGGACCTTGCCCAAAGGAGAATCTGATACAGCACGAAGTTGGGGTTCTGAATCAACAAATCGGGTGGTTCTAATCGACACACGCGTTTACAAGGAAGTAGCAGCAGCTAAACTTACAACCAAACAAAACCCAAGTCTCAAATGGTGGCTGCCTGGTGTTTATAGTAGGTGGGGGAGCAGCCAAGAGGCGTGGGGGGTGTAAACCCTAACTTAAAATGGGCCCCTAGTGGGCTGAACTAGATACAAGGGCCTCAGCCCAAGACTGGAAGACTGAACGTCATTTTGGCGATTCTGCTTAGCTCCTTTGGAATTTCATCTTGAGGTTGGATCCATCTGAAAGTAGACTTCAGGATCTTTCCAACAAGTACTCATGGGCTTCAAACAATATTCAGAGCTAAGAGTTATGGCCTTCCGAAGTTGCCCCTTCCTGGAGGTCCGAACTGGTATGGTCCGATCTGATCATCCACACTCACTTTCTTGTCGTGTTTGCTCTCCCTCCAATCTGGTTCATGTCCCAAGTTCCTAAGAATAAGAAAGCATCACAAGAATTTAGTAGTACCCCATTCATGGATGATGGTTTATGGACAGCGAGGAACGAGTTTACCTGATAATTTAGCTCTCGTGCACGAGCTCTTGTCATTGGTCCTTGCTGCGTAGTAGGCATGGGTGTATCATTGGGAGGGATGTCCTCATCATCCTCCCCTTCTTGCATTTGAGTCGTCCTCGACTCAAGTTCATCTTCCTCACCCAAATATGGTTTCAAATCTGTAATGTTAAATGTGGGGCTAACCCCAAAATCTGCAGGCAACTCAAGTTTGTATGCATTATCATTGATCTTAGCTACAACTTTAAAAGGGCCATCAGCTCTCGGAAGCAACTTTGACTTCCTCAAATCAGGAAACCGATCCTTTCTCAAGTGCAGCCAAACCAAATCACCTGGTTCAAAAGTGACATGCTTCTTTCCTCTGCTACCAGCAAGTTTATATTTAGCATTTATGGTTTCTATGGTCTCCTTTGTGGTCTCATGCATTTCAACATCAACTCACCACGTTGTTTAGCATCAAAATTCAATCTCCTCAGAAGTTGGTAGAGGCAGGCAAATCAATAGGGGCTCGAGGCACAAAACCATAAACAATCTCAAAAGGGCTCTTTTTAGTAGTAGAATGTTGTGAACGGTTGTAAGCAAACTCAACATGAGGCAAACATTCTTCCCACATTTTTATGTTCTTTTTCAAAATAGCCCTAAGCATGGTAGATAAAGTTCTATTCACAACCTCAGTTTGTCCATCAGTTTGGGGATGACATGTAGTGGAAAATAGCAGCTTAGTACCTAATTTAGCCCACAAAGTTCTCCAAAAATGACTAAGAAATTTTGCATCACGATCTGAAACAATTGTGTTTGGCACACCATGCAAACGAACAATTTCACGAAAGAACAAATCAGCAACATGAGTAGCATCATCGGTCTTATGACATGGTATGAAATGTGCCATCTTAGAAAATCTATCCACAACCACAAAACACTATCCCTCCCCTTCTTTGTTCTAGGCAGTCCTAAAACAAAGTCCATCGAAATATCCTCCCATGGTGCATTTGGAACAGGTAGAGGCATGTACAAACCATGAGGATTAAGGCGTGACTTAGCTTTTTGGCATGTTGTGCAGCGAGCAACAAATCTCTCCACGTCCCTCCGCATCTTGGGCCAAAAGAAATGATCAGCAAGGATGTCTTCTGTCTTCTTCACACCAAAGTGTCCCATCAGCCCTCCTCCATGTGCTTCCTGCAGTAATAACAAACGCACGGAGCTAGCTGGAATGCATAGCTTGTTAGCTCTAAAAACAAACCCATCAGTTAGGACAAATTTGTTCCAAGTTTTCCCCTCCTTACAGTTCAGCAACACATCCTTAAAATCATCATCATGAGCATATTGTGCTTTAATCGTTTCCAAGCCGAAAATTTTGCAATCAAGTTGGGACAGCATAGTGTAACGCCTAGACAAAGCATCAGCAATGACATTCTCCTTCCCTTTCTTGTGTTTGATGACATAAGGGAAAGATTCAATGAATTCAACCCATTTAGCATGCCTACAATTCAGTTTTGCTTGACTTCGAATGTGTTTTAAGGACTCATGATCAGAATGTATAACAAACTCTTTGGGCCACAAATAGTGCTGCCAAGTTTCCAAAGTTCGAACTAAAGCAAGCAATTCCTTATCGTAAGTAGAATAGTTCAAGCTAGGTCCACTCAATTTCTCACTGAAATATGCTACAGGCTTACCATCTTGCAGCAGCACGCCACCCAACCCATTTCCACTAGCATCACATTCAAGTTCAAATGTTTTATTGAAATCTGGAAGTTGGAGCAAGGGTGCATGAGTTAACTTATCTTTGAGCACGCTGAAAGCATCCTGTTGAGCTGCAGCCTAAGTGAAGGTTGTACCCTTCTTAGTGAGTTCATGCAACGGGGCTGCAATGGTGCTAAAGTCCTTCACAAAGCGACGATAAAATCCAGCAAGTCCTAGAAAGCTTCGCACTTGGGTGACCGTTGTGGGAACCGGCCAGCTGTGAATGGCTTCAACCTTGGCTTGATCGACTTGAATTCCCTGCGGTGTCACAACATAGCCAAGAAAAGAGACTCGATCTGTGCAAAAGGTGCACTTCTCAAGGTTACCAAACAAATGTGCATCACGGAGAGCATCCAAAACAGCACGCAAATGATCAAGATGGTCTTCTAGTGATTTGCTATAGATCAGAATGTCATCAAAATATACCATAACAAATCTGCCAATGAAAGCGCGTAAAACTTCATTCATTAATCTCATGAAAGTGCTGGGTGCATTAGTGAGACCAAAGGCATGACTAACCACTCATATAGACCGAATTTAGTTTTAAACGCTGTTTTCCATTCATCTCCTAACTTCATGCGAATCTGGTGGTAACCACTACGCAAATCAATTTTCAAGAACACAATTGATCCACTCAATTCATCAAGCATATCATCTAGCCTAGGGATAGGATGACGATATCTGATAGTTATGTTATTAATCGCTCGGCAATCTACACACATGCGCCAAGATCCATCTTTCTTAGGAACCAAAAGGATAGGAACAGCACAGGGGCTCAGGGACTCACGCACGTAACCTTTGTCGAGCAATTCTTGCACTTGGCGCTGAATTTCTTTAGTTTCTTCAGGGTTGGTCCTGTATGGTGCACGATTGGGCAAGGAGGCCCCGGGAATAAGGTCAATCTGGTGCTCAATCCCACGAATTGGTGGCAGCCCCGGTGGCACCTCCTTTGGAAAAACATCCGCATACTCCTGCAAAAGTTTAGTGACAACAGGGGGCAAGGAAAGAGGTATGTCCTGAAGTGAAAACAAGGTTTGTTTGCAAATCAAGGCATAGCAAACAGCAGTGGTAGTATCAATCTCATCCAAATCAGATTTAGTAGCAATGAAACATGCCCCTTTCAGCTTGATCTCATTTCTGTTATCATGAACAGATTTGGCACTTCTCTTTTTGTGCTTCTCAAGTTCGTTTGCCACAATCTGATTTTCACTTTTAGCCTGTTCCTGATTCTTCATTTTACTAGCTCTAGTAAGTTCATCTTTTAAAATTGCTTCAGGAGACATTGGATGCAACACAATCCTTTTATCATGGTGTTGGAAGGAATACTGATTTGATCTACCATGATGCATAGAATCTTTATCAAATTGCCATGGCCTTCCTAGCAGAATACTACATGCTTGCATTGGCACAACATCACATTCAACAACATCTTTATAGGATCCGATGGCAAGATTAATTCGCACAAGTTTTGTTACCTTTGCCTTACCGGTGTTATTCAGCCATTGAATGCAATATGGATGCGGGTGTGGTTGGGTGGTAAGCGCAAGCTTCTCCACCATGTCGCTGCTGGCCAAGTTGTTGCAGCTACCTCCATCGATGATCACTCGACACGAACGCTCTTTGATGACACACTTTGTTTGGAACAATGTGTGCCGCTGATTTTGCTCCGCTTTCTCCATTTGCGCGCTCAGCACACGCTGCACAATTAGGCTCTCATAGCGGTCGGCTTCAGCTGCATTAATATGTTCTTCCGAGCAGCCCTCACTTCCTGCATGGTCAGCCGCAAGCAATGCAAGTATATCTTCATCAAGTTCACTAGCAGATGAGTACTTACCATCATTTTTTACCACCAAAACACGCTTGCTTGGGCAGTCACGCATGACATGTCCAAATCCCTTGCAGCGGTGGCACTGAACATCTCTTGTTCTACCTGTGGATGCCACCGATGAAGTGGTTGCAGCAGGTTTTTGCGTTGTCTTTGCTGCTGAATTTGCAGGGTTGTCACGAGGCTTGTCGCTAGAAGGTGGGGCTGCTGTTCGAGCTGACGATGAATAAGGTGCAGCAACACGTCCAGTTGATGGAATGCTTGAGCGGGGCTGCGTGGAAAAATTCCTCCCTGCAGAAATGTTAGTCCTGTTACTTGCACGTCGTCCCTGCACTTCCCTTTCAGCTTTGCAAGCAAGATGGAACAAACGGGTTATGTTAGTGTACTCTTTATAAGCAAGGATGTCCTGAATTTCCCGGTTTAACCCGCCCAAAAATCTAGCCATAGCAGGTTCCACATCCTCCTCTAAATTGCAGCGTAGCATGCCCATTTGCAGCTCTTGATAGTATTCTTCTACACTTTTAGTACCTTGTTTTAACTGCTGCAGCTGGTTTAAAAGATCACGTGCATAGTAAGATGGAACAAATCTAGCCCTCATAATCCGTTTCAAAGCATCCCAAGTTTGTGGCATGTTATTAGGATTTTTCTTGCCATGTTCTATCCACCAAACGGAAGCAAAATCAATGAATTCACTAGTTGCAGCCCTAACACATGCATTTTCAGGAAAATCATGACAAGTAAATTTTTGTTCAACAGCCATCTCCCAAGTAAGATAAGCATCTGGATCATATTTACCATCAAAAGAGGGTATCTTAAATTTTATCTTACTGAAAGCAATGTCATTGTTATGTACCTCATGTGGACGTTGTCCACCCATACCTCGACGGTTACGACGTAGATGTCGCTGGCCTCGATCCTCAACTTTGGTGTCAGCAGCATAATCAGCACCTGAATTTTTTGCGCCGTCCTCATCCTCTTCGCCACGTCCTCTATGCTGATCATTCGTCTTCGCGTGGAGCTCATCAAAGCGCCTTAGAAGAGCAGCGAGACTCTTGTCCATGCGAGCAACCGTCGTCTCCAAACCTGCAAGCTTGGTGTTGTTGGAAATCTGTGCGGCCTCCATTTGCCCAATCTTCTCATTTATCACCTGCAAATCATTATCAATTCCAAGGGTGTACTCCCTCACTTGCTTTTGAAAATGCTGTACAATGCCTTTGGTGCGAGGTGTAAGCAGACCTCCACCATCCTCATCCTCACTCCCTACACCTGCCATGGTTAGCTTGCAGCAAACAAAGTCACAAGAAGTTGCCTACCAACTAAAGGAAATAGGTGGTGGCACACTATATGTTCACTCACACTTAGCCATTCAAGTTCTTACATGTTCTTACCAAGCAAGGCAGGAGGTGTCGGCAGCCAGCAAGAACAACACAAATGGTTACACAAGCACAACCCCGTGATGTAGTAGATAATTTGTGGAGCTATAGGTGGCTGCAAACAAGGCAAATCAAGGTACAGCTAGAACCACATTAGTCAAAGCAAGTTGAATAGACATTCATTGATGGTCCTATGCTGGTCCTAGTGCCAAATCAAGCTAGAGACGTGAGCCCGAACACAAATGTTGTCACACACCAAGACAGCAAGGAATGCAAGAAAACAACAGCTCTATTCCCTTCACTTTTTTCTCTTCTCTTCTCTTTTTTTTTTGCTCTTTCTTTTTCAGGGGCTAAAACTCTTTTGAAAACCCAACAATCCAAACAAAGGGATTGCTGCACACAACTCCTTTGAAATCAGTTCCAACGTCTCAACTTTCAGACAGTAGGTCGCGAATCTCAAGTGCTATTGCGACGAGCTCAGAAGGAGTTAGGGAGCAAATTTAGATCCGTTGGAAAGAACACGAGATAACCTTTCCAGATTGTATTTAAACATTTGAATCGGACATGTAACACAAGATATAGGACTGTTTTCTTCCAGTGCTCAGATCTGGGAAGATGGATTCGTGGTGGCAGAAATGACAGCGGAAATATGAATAGATTTGGTGGATCTCGTGGTGACTAAAACGTGACCAGAACTCAAAACTCTAAAGATTGAACCACTAAGAACCAGCAACTAGCCCAAACAATGCAACTGAAAACTCAACAAGCAAAGAACTAAGCAGAACAGCAAAAGCTCAAACTTGTTGGTGGGATTTTCAGATCTAGCCTATTTTTGTGTAGTTTTCTGGACTGTAGGTAAAGGAATGGGTAGAATCTCTCACCGAAAAAAAACCTTGCTCTGATTACCACATGATGGAACCCGCTGGGGTTTGCTCCCGATCTTTCGATGAGAGTGGGGGATAACTCGATTTGAGGAGGATCGACGTTGTGCTGCCCGACTACAACACCACAAGGGCTGCGCTGCGCCTTAGCGACAGTTACACCGCCTCCAATTTGTGTTGTTCTTGCTGTGCCAAGAACAACCTTGAACCTGCAAGCAAATCGAAGAACAAGCAAGAACAAGTGGACAAGCAAACAGCACACGGACCTTGCCCAAAGGAAATCTGATACACACGAAGTTGGGGTTCTGAATCAAGCAAATCGGGTGGTCTAATCGACACACGCGTTTACAAGGAAGTAGCAGCAGCTAAACTTACAACCAAACAAAACCCAAGTCTCAAATGGTGGCTGCTGGTGGTTTATATAGGTGGGGGAGCAGCCAAGAGGCGTGGGGGGTGTAAACCCTAACTTAAAATGGGCCCCTAGTGGGCTGAACTAGATACAAGGGCCTCAGCCCAAGACTGGAAGACTGAACGTCATTTTGGCGATTCTGCTTAGCTCCTTTGGAATTTCATCTTGAGGTTGGATCCATCTGAAAGTAGACTTCAGGATCTTTCCAACAAGTACTCATGGGCTTCAAACAATATTCAGAGCTAAGAGTTATGGCCTTCCGAAGTTGCCCCTTCCTGGAGGTCCGAACTGGTATGGTCCGATCTGATCATCCACACTCGCTTTCTTGTCGTGTTTGCTCTCCCTCCAATCTGGTTCATGTCCCAAGTTCCTAAGAATAAGAAAAGCATCACAAGAATTTAGTAGTACCCCATTCATGGATGATGGTTTATGGACAGCGAGGAACGAGTTTACCTGATAATTTAGCTCTCGTGCACGAGCTCTTGTCATTGGTCCTTGCTGCGTAGTAGGCATGGGTGTATCATTGGGAGGGATGTCCTCATCATCCTCCCCTTCTTGCATTTGAGTCGTCCTCGACTCAAGTTCATCTTCCTCACCCAAATATGGTTTCAAATCTGTAATGTTAAATGTGGGGCTAACCCCAAAATCTGCAGGCAACTCAAGTTTGTATGCATTATCATTGATCTTAGCTACAACTTTAAAAGGGCCATCAGCTCTCGGAAGCAACTTTGACTTCCTCAAATCAGGAAACCGATCCTTTCTCAAGTGCAGCCAAACCAAATCACCTGGTTCAAAAGTGACATGCTTCTTTCCTCTGCTACCAGCAAGTTTATATTTAGCATTTATGGTTTCTATGGTCTCCTTTGTGGTCTCATGCATTTTCAACATCAACTCACCACGTTGTTTAGCATCAAAATTCAATCTCTCAGAAGTTGGTAGAGGCAGCAAATCAATAGGGGCTCGAGGCACAAAACCATAAACAATCTCAAAAGGGCTCTTTTTAGTAGTAGAATGTTGTGAACGGTTGTAAGCAAACTCAACATGAGGCAAACATTCTTCCCACATTTTTTTGTTCTTTTTCAAAATAGCCCTAAGCATGGTAGATAAAGTTCTATTCACAACCTCAGTTTGTCCATCAGTTTGGGGATGACATGTAGTGGAAAATAGCAGCTTAGTACCTAATTTAGCCCACAAAGTTCTCCAAAAATGACTAAGAAATTTTGCATCACGATCTGAAACAATTGTGTTTGGCACACCATGCAAACGAACAATTTCACGAAAGAACAAATCAGCAACATGAGTAGCATCATCGGTCTTATGACATGGTATGAAATGTGCCATCTTAGAAAATCTATCCACAACCACAAAAACACTATCCCTCCCCTTCTTTGTTCTAGGCAGTCCTAAAACAAAGTCCATCGAAATATCCTCCCATGGTGCATTTGGAATAGGTAGAGGCATGTACAAACCATGAGGATTAAGGCGTGACTTAGCTTTTTGGCATGTTGTGCAGCGAGCAACAAATCTCTCCACGTCCCTCCGCATCTTGGGCCAAAAGAAATGATCAGCAAGGATGTCTTCTGTCTTCTTCACACCAAAGTGTCCCATCAGCCCTCCTCCATGTGCTTCCTGCAGTAATAACAAACGCACGGAGCTAGCTGGAATGCATAGCTTGTTAGCTCTAAAAACAAACCCATCAGTTAGGACAAATTTGTTCCAAGTTTTCCCCTCCTTACAGTTCAGCAACACATCCTTAAAATCATCATCATGAGCATATTGTGCTTTAATCGTTTCCAAGCTGAAAATTTTGCAATCAAGTTGGGACAGCATAGTGTAACGCCTAGACAAAGCATCAGCAATGACATTCTCCTTCCCTTTCTTGTGTTTGATGACATAAGGGAAAGATTCAATGAATTCAACCCATTTAGCATGCCTACAATTCAGTTTTGCTTGACTTCGAATGTGTTTTAAGGACTCATGATCAGAATGTATAACAAACTCTTTGGGCCACAAATAGTGCTGCCAAGTTTCCAAAGTTCGAACTAAAGCAAGCAATTCCTTATCGTAAGTAGAATAGTTCAAGCTAGGTCCACTCAATTTCTCACTGAAATATGCTACAGGCTTACCATCTTGCAGCAGCACGCCACCCAACCCAATTCCACTAGCATCACATTCAAGTTCAAATGTTTTATTGAAATCTGGAAGTTGGAGCAAGGGTGCATGAGTTAACTTATCTTTGAGCACGCTGAAAGCATCCTGTTGAGCTGCAGCCTAAGTGAAGGTTGTACCCTTCTTAGTGAGTTCATGCAACGGGGCTGCAATGGTGCTAAAGTCCTTCACAAAGCGACGATAAAATCCAGCAAGTCCTAGAAAGCTTCGCACTTGGGTGACCGTTGTGGGAACCGGCCAGCTGTGAATGGCTTCAACCTTGGCTTGATCGACTTGAATTCCCTGCGGTGTCACAACATAGCCAAGAAAAGAGACTCGATCTGTGCAAAAGGTGCACTTCTCAAGGTTACCAAACAAATGTGCATCACGGAGAGCATCCAAAACAGCACGCAAATGATCAAGATGGTCTTCTAGTGATTTGCTATAGATCAGAATGTCATCAAAATATACCACAACAAATCTGCCAATGAAAGCGCGTAAAACTTCATTCATTAATCTCATGAAAGTGCTGGGTGCATTAGTGAGACCAAAGGCATGACTAACCACTCATATAGACCGAATTTAGTTTTAAACGCTGTTTTCCATTCATCTCCTAACTTCATGCGAATCTGGTGGTAACCACTACGCAAATCAATTTTCAAGAACACAATTGATCCACTCAATTCATCAAGCATATCATCTAGCCTAGGGATAGGATGACGATATCTGATAGTTATGTTATTAATCGCTCGGCAATCTACACACATGCGCCAAGATCCATCTTTCTTAGGAACCAAAAGGATAGGAACAGCACAGGGGCTCAGGGACTCACGCACGTAACCTTTGTCGAGCAATTCTTGCACTTGGCGCTGAATTTCTTTAGTTTCTTCAGGGTTGGTCCTGTATGGTGCACGATTGGGCAAGGAGGCCCCGGGAATAAGGTCAATCTGGTGCTCAATCCCACGAATTGGTGGCAGCCCCGGTGGCACCTCCTTTGGAAAAACATCCGCATACTCCTGCAAAAGTTTAGTGACAACAGGGGGCAAGGAAAGAGGTATGTCCTGAAGTGAAAACAAGGTTTGTTTGCAAATCAAGGCATAGCAAACAGCAGTGGTAGTATCAATCTCATCCAAATCAGATTTAGTAGCAATGAAACATGCCCCTTTCAGCTTGATCTCATTTCTGTTATCATGAACAGATTTGGCACTTCTCTTTTTGTGCTTCTCAAGTTCGTTTGCCACAATCTGATTTTCACTTTTAGCCTGTTCCTGATTCTTCATTTTACTAGCTCTAGTAAGTTCATCTTTTAAAATTGCTTCAGGAGACATTGGATGCAACACAATCCTTTTATCATGGTGTTGGAAGGAATACTGATTTGATCTACCATGATGCATAGAATCTTTATCAAATTGCCATGGCCTTCCTAGCAGAATACTACATGCTTGCATTGGCACAACATCACATTCAACAACATCTTTATAGGATCCGATGGCAAGATTAATTCGCACAAGTTTTGTTACCTTTGCCTTACCGGTGTTATTCAGCCATTGAATGCAATATGGATGCGGGTGTGGTTGGGTGGTAAGCGCAAGCTTCTCCACCATGTCGCTGCTGGCCAAGTTGTTGCAGCTACCTCCATCGATGATCACTCGACACGAACGCTCTTTGATGACACACTTTGTTTGGAACAATGTGTGCCGCTGATTTTGCTCCGCTTTCTCCATTTGCGCGCTCAGCACACGCTGCACAATTAGGCTCTCATAGCGGTCGGCTTCAGCTGCATTAATATGTTCTTCCGAGCAGCCCTCACTTCCTGCATGGTCAGCCGCAAGCAATGCAAGTATATCTTCATCAAGTTCACTAGCAGATGAGTACTTACCATCATTTTTTACCACCAAAACACGCTTGCTTGGGCAGTCACGCATGACATGTCCAAATCCCTTGCAGCGGTGGCACTGAACATCTCTTGTTCTACCTGTGGATGCCACCGATGAAGTGGTTGCAGCAGGTTTTTGCGTTGTCTTTGCTGCTGAATTTGCAGGGTTGTCACGAGGCTTGTCGCTAGAAGGTGGGGCTGCTGTTCGAGCTGACGATGAATAAGGTGCAGCAACACGTCCAGTTGATGGAATGCTTGAGCGGGGCTGCGTGGAAAAATTCCTCCCTGCAGAAATGTTAGTCCTGTTACTTGCACGTCGTCCCTGCACTTCCCTTTCAGCTTTGCAAGCAAGATGGAACAAACGGGTTATGTTAGTGTACTCTTTATAAGCAAGGATGTCCTGAATTTCCCGGTTTAAACCCGCCCAAAAATCTAGCCATAGCAGGTTCCACATCCTCCTCTAAATTGCAGCGTAGCATGCCCATTTGCAGCTCTTGATAGTATTCTTCTACACTTTTAGTACCTTGTTTTAACTGCTGCAGCTGGTTTAAAAGATCACGTGCATAGTAAGATGGAACAAATCTAGCCCTCATAATCCGTTTCAAAGCATCCCAAGTTTGTGGCATGTTATTAGGATTTTTCTTGCCATGTTCTATCCACCAAACGGAAGCAAAATCAATGAATTCACTAGTTGCAGCCCTAACACATGCATTTTCAGGAAAATCATGACAAGTAAATTTTTGTTCAACAGCCATCTCCCAAGTAAGATAAGCATCTGGATCATATTTACCATCAAAAGAGGGTATCTTAAATTTTATCTTACTGAAAGCAATGTCATTGTTATGTACCTCATGTGGACGTTGTCCACCCATACCTCGACGGTTACGACGTAGATGTCGCTGGCCTCGATCCTCAACTTTGGTGTCAGCAGCATAATCAGCACCTGAATTTTTTGCGCCGTCCTCATCCTCTTCGCCACGTCCTCTATGCTGATCATTCGTCTTCGCGTGGAGCTCATCAAAGCGCCTTAGAAGAGCAGCGAGACTCTTGTCCATGCGAGCAACCGTCGTCTCCAAACCTGCAAGCTTGGTGTTGTTGGAAATCTGTGCGGCCTCCATTTGCCCAATCTTCTCATTTATCACCTGCAAATCATTATCAATTCCAAGGGTGTACTCCCTCACTTGCTTTTGAAAATGCTGTACAATGCCTTTGGTGCGAGGTGTAAGCAGACCTCCACCATCCTCATCCTCACTCCCTACACCTGCCATGGTTAGCTTGCAGCAAACAAAGTCACAAGAAGTTGCCTACCAACTAAAGGAAATAGGTGGTGGCACACTATATGTTCACTCACACTTAGCCATTCAAGTTCTTACATGTTCTTACCAAGCAAGGCAGGAGGTGTCGGCAGCCAGCAAGAACAACACAAATGGTTACACAAGCACAACCCCGTGATGTAGTAGATAATTTGTGGAGCTATAGGTGGCTGCAAACAAGGCAAATCAAGGTACAGCTAGAACCACATTAGTCAAAGCAAGTTGAATAGACATTCATTGATGGTCCTATGCTGGTCCTAGTGCCAAATCAAGCTAGAGACGTGAGCCCGAACACAAATGTTGTCACACACCAAGACAGCAAGGAATGCAAGAAAACAACAGCTCTATTCCCTTCACTTTTTTCTCTTCTCTTCTCTTTTTTTTTTTTGCTCTTTCTTTTTCAGGGGCTAAAACTCTTTTGAAAACCCAACAATCCAAACAAAGGGATTGCTGCACACAACTCCTTTGAAATCAGTTCCAACGTCTCAACTTTCAGACAGTAGGTCGCGAATCTCAAGTGCTATTGCGACGAGCTCAGAAGGAGTTAGGGAGCAAATTTAGATCCGTTGGAAAGAACACGAGATAACCTTTCCAGATTGTATTTAAACATTTGAATCGGACATGTAACACAAGATATAGGACTGTTTTCTTCCAGTGCTCAGATCTGGGAAGATGGATTCGTGGTGGCAGAAATGACAGCGGAAATATGAATAGATTTGGTGGATCTCGTGGTGACTAAAACGTGACCAGAACTCAAAACTCTAAAGATTGAACCACTAAGAACCAGCAACTAGCCCAAACAATGCAACTGAAAACTCAACAAGCAAAGAACTAAGCAGAACAGCAAAAGCTCAAACTTGTTGGTGGGATTTTCAGATCTAGCCTATTTTTGTGTAGTTTTCTGGACTGTAGGTAAAGGAATGGGTAGAATCTCTCACCGAAAAAAAACCTTGCTCTGATTACCACATGATGGAACCCGCTGGGGTTTGCTCCCGATCTTTCGATGAGAGTGGGGGATAACTCGATTTGAGGAGGATCGACGTTGTGCTGCCCGACTACAACACCACAAGGGCTGCGCTGCGCCTTAGCGACAGTTACACCGCCTCCAATTTGTGTTGTTCTTGCTGTGCCAAGAACAACCTTGAACCTGCAAGCAAATCGAAGAACAAGCAAGAACAAGTGGACAAGCAAACAGCACACGGACCTTGCCCAAAGGAAATCTGATACACACGAAGTTGGGGTTCTGAATCAAGCAAATCGGGTGGTCTAATCGACACACGCGTTTACAAGGAAGTAGCAGCAGCTAAACTTACAACCAAACAAAACCCAAGTCTCAAATGGTGGCTGCTGGTGGTTTATATAGGTGGGGGAGCAGCCAAGAGGCGTGGGGGGTGTAAACCCTAACTTAAAATGGGCCCCTAGTGGGCTGAACTAGATACAAGGGCCTCAGCCCAAGACTGGAAGACTGAACGTCATTTTGGCGATTCTGCTTAGCTCCTTTGGAATTTCATCTTGAGGTTGGATCCATCTGAAAGTAGACTTCAGGATCTTTCCAACAAGTACTCATGGGCTTCAAACAATATTCAGAGCTAAGAGTTATGGCCTTCCGAAGTTGCCCCTTCCTGGAGGTCCGAACTGGTATGGTCCGATCTGATCATCCACACTCGCTTTCTTGTCGTGTTTGCTCTCCCTCCAATCTGGTTCATGTCCCAAGTTCCTAAGAATAAGAAAAGCATCACAAGAATTTAGTAGTACCCCATTCATGGATGATGGTTTATGGACAGCGAGGAACGAGTTTACCTGATAATTTAGCTCTCGTGCACGAGCTCTTGTCATTGGTCCTTGCTGCGTAGTAGGCATGGGTGTATCATTGGGAGGGATGTCCTCATCATCCTCCCCTTCTTGCATTTGAGTCGTCCTCGACTCAAGTTCATCTTCCTCACCCAAATATGGTTTCAAATCTGTAATGTTAAATGTGGGGCTAACCCCAAAATCTGCAGGCAACTCAAGTTTGTATGCATTATCATTGATCTTAGCTACAACTTTAAAAGGGCCATCAGCTCTCGGAAGCAACTTTGACTTCCTCAAATCAGGAAACCGATCCTTTCTCAAGTGCAGCCAAACCAAATCACCTGGTTCAAAAGTGACATGCTTCTTTCCTCTGCTACCAGCAAGTTTATATTTAGCATTTATGGTTTCTATGGTCTCCTTTGTGGTCTCATGCATTTTCAACATCAACTCACCACGTTGTTTAGCATCAAAATTCAATCTCTCAGAAGTTGGTAGAGGCAGCAAATCAATAGGGGCTCGAGGCACAAAACCATAAACAATCTCAAAAGGGCTCTTTTTAGTAGTAGAATGTTGTGAACGGTTGTAAGCAAACTCAACATGAGGCAAACATTCTTCCCACATTTTTTTGTTCTTTTTCAAAATAGCCCTAAGCATGGTAGATAAAGTTCTATTCACAACCTCAGTTTGTCCATCAGTTTGGGGATGACATGTAGTGGAAAATAGCAGCTTAGTACCTAATTTAGCCCACAAAGTTCTCCAAAAATGACTAAGAAATTTTGCATCACGATCTGAAACAATTGTGTTTGGCACACCATGCAAACGAACAATTTCACGAAAGAACAAATCAGCAACATGAGTAGCATCATCGGTCTTATGACATGGTATGAAATGTGCCATCTTAGAAAATCTATCCACAACCACAAAAACACTATCCCTCCCCTTCTTTGTTCTAGGCAGTCCTAAAACAAAGTCCATCGAAATATCCTCCCATGGTGCATTTGGAATAGGTAGAGGCATGTACAAACCATGAGGATTAAGGCGTGACTTAGCTTTTTGGCATGTTGTGCAGCGAGCAACAAATCTCTCCACGTCCCTCCGCATCTTGGGCCAAAAGAAATGATCAGCAAGGATGTCTTCTGTCTTCTTCACACCAAAGTGTCCCATCAGCCCTCCTCCATGTGCTTCCTGCAGTAATAACAAACGCACGGAGCTAGCTGGAATGCATAGCTTGTTAGCTCTAAAAACAAACCCATCAGTTAGGACAAATTTGTTCCAAGTTTTCCCCTCCTTACAGTTCAGCAACACATCCTTAAAATCATCATCATGAGCATATTGTGCTTTAATCGTTTCCAAGCCGAAAATTTTGCAATCAAGTTGGGACAGCATAGTGTAACGCCTAGACAAAGCATCAGCAATGACATTCTCCTTCCCTTTCTTGTGTTTGATGACATAAGGGAAAGATTCAATGAATTCAACCCATTTAGCATGCCTACAATTCAGTTTTGCTTGACTTCGAATGTGTTTTAAGGACTCATGATCAGAATGTATAACAAACTCTTTGGGCCACAAATAGTGCTGCCAAGTTTCCAAAGTTCGAACTAAAGCAAGCAATTCCTTATCGTAAGTAGAATAGTTCAAGCTAGGTCCACTCAATTTCTCACTGAAATATGCTACAGGCTTACCATCTTGCAGCAGCACGCCACCCAACCCAATTCCACTAGCATCACATTCAAGTTCAAATGTTTTATTGAAATCTGGAAGTTGGAGCAAGGGTGCATGAGTTAACTTATCTTTGAGCACGCTGAAAGCATCCTGTTGAGCTGCAGCCTAAGTGAAGGTTGTACCCTTCTTAGTGAGTTCATGCAACGGGGCTGCAATGGTGCTAAAGTCCTTCACAAAGCGACGATAAAATCCAGCAAGTCCTAGAAAGCTTCGCACTTGGGTGACCGTTGTGGGAACCGGCCAGCTGTGAATGGCTTCAACCTTGGCTTGATCGACTTGAATTCCCTGCGGTGTCACAACATAGCCAAGAAAAGAGACTCGATCTGTGCAAAAGGTGCACTTCTCAAGGTTACCAAACAAATGTGCATCACGGAGAGCATCCAAAACAGCACGCAAATGATCAAGATGGTCTTCTAGTGATTTGCTATAGATCAGAATGTCATCAAAATATACCACAACAAATCTGCCAATGAAAGCGCGTAAAACTTCATTCATTAATCTCATGAAAGTGCTGGGTGCATTAGTGAGACCAAAGGCATGACTAACCACTCATATAGACCGAATTTAGTTTTAAACGCTGTTTTCCATTCATCTCCTAACTTCATGCGAATCTGGTGGTAACCACTACGCAAATCAATTTTCAAGAACACAATTGATCCACTCAATTCATCAAGCATATCATCTAGCCTAGGGATAGGATGACGATATCTGATAGTTATGTTATTAATCGCTCGGCAATCTACACACATGCGCCAAGATCCATCTTTCTTAGGAACCAAAAGGATAGGAACAGCACAGGGGCTCAGGGACTCACGCACGTAACCTTTGTCGAGCAATTCTTGCACTTGGCGCTGAATTTCTTTAGTTTCTTCAGGGTTGGTCTTGTATGGTGCACGATTGGGCAAGGAGGCCCCGGGAATAAGGTCAATCTGGTGCTCAATCCCACGAATTGGTGGCAGCCCCGGTGGCACCTCCTTTGGAAAAACATCCGCATACTCCTGCAAAAGTTTAGTGACAACAGGGGGCAAGGAAAGAGGTATGTCCTGAAGTGAAAACAAGGTTTGTTTGCAAATCAAGGCATAGCAAACAGCAGTGGTAGTATCAATCTCATCCAAATCAGATTTAGTAGCAATGAAACATGCCCCTTTCAGCTTGATCTCATTTCTGTTATCATGAACAGATTTGGCACTTCTCTTTTTGTGCTTCTCAAGTTCGTTTGCCACAATCTGATTTTCACTTTTAGCCTGTTCCTGATTCTTCATTTTACTAGCTCTAGTAAGTTCATCTTTTAAAATTGCTTCAGGAGACATTGGATGCAACACAATCCTTTTATCATGGTGTTGGAAGGAATACTGATTTGATCTACCATGATGCATAGAATCTTTATCAAATTGCCATGGCCTTCCTAGCAGAATACTACATGCTTGCATTGGCACAACATCACATTCAACAACATCTTTATAGGATCCGATGGCAAGATTAATTCGCACAAGTTTTGTTACCTTTGCCTTACCGGTGTTATTCAGCCATTGAATGCAATATGGATGCGGGTGTGGTTGGGTGGTAAGCGCAAGCTTCTCCACCATGTCGCTGCTGGCCAAGTTGTTGCAGCTACCTCCATCGATGATCACTCGACACGAACGCTCTTTGATGACACACTTTGTTTGGAACAATGTGTGCCGCTGATTTTGCTCCGCTTTCTCCATTTGCGCGCTCAGCACACGCTGCACAATTAGGCTCTCATAGCGGTCGGCTTCAGCTGCATTAATATGTTCTTCCGAGCAGCCCTCACTTCCTGCATGGTCAGCCGCAAGCAATGCAAGTATATCTTCATCAAGTTCACTAGCAGATGAGTACTTACCATCATTTTTTACCACCAAAACACGCTTGCTTGGGCAGTCACGCATGACATGTCCAAATCCCTTGCAGCGGTGGCACTGAACATCTCTTGTTCTACCTGTGGATGCCACCGATGAAGTGGTTGCAGCAGGTTTTTGCGTTGTCTTTGCTGCTGAATTTGCAGGGTTGTCACGAGGCTTGTCGCTAGAAGGTGGGGCTGCTGTTCGAGCTGACGATGAATAAGGTGCAGCAACACGTCCAGTTGATGGAATGCTTGAGCGGGGCTGCGTGGAAAAATTCCTCCCTGCAGAAATGTTAGTCCTGTTACTTGCACGTCGTCCCTGCACTTCCCTTTCAGCTTTGCAAGCAAGATGGAACAAACGGGTTATGTTAGTGTACTCTTTATAAGCAAGGATGTCCTGAATTTCCCGGTTTAACCCGCCCAAAAATCTAGCCATAGCAGGTTCCACATCCTCCTCTAAATTGCAGCGTAGCATGCCCATTTGCAGCTCTTGATAGTATTCTTCTACACTTTTAGTACCTTGTTTTAACTGCTGCAGCTGGTTTAAAAGATCACGTGCATAGTAAGATGGAACAAATCTAGCCCTCATAATCCGTTTCAAAGCATCCCAAGTTTGTGGCATGTTATTAGGATTTTTCTTGCCATGTTCTATCCACCAAACAGAAGCAAAATCAATGAATTCACTAGTTGCAGCCCTAACATATGCATTTTCAGGAAAATCATGACAAGTAAATTTTTGTTCAACAGCCATCTCCCAAGTAAGATAAGCATCTGGATCATATTTACCATCAAAAGAGGGTATCTTAAATTTTATCTTACTGAAAGCAATGTCATTGTTATGTACCTCATGTGGACGTTGTCCACCCATACCTCGACGGTTACGACGTAGATGTCGCTGGCCTCGATCCTCAACTTTGGTGTCAGCAGCATAATCAGCACCTGAATTTTTTGCGCCGTCCTCATCCTCTTCGCCACGTCCTCTATGCTGATCATTCGTCTTCGCGTGGAGCTCATCAAAGCGCCTTAGAAGAGCAGCGAGACTCTTGTCCATGCGAGCAAACCGTCGTCTCCAAACCTGCAAGCTTGGTGTTGTTGGAAATCTGTGCGGCCTCCATTTGCCCAATCTTCTCATTTATCACCTGCAAATCATTATCAATTCCAAGGGTGTACTCCCTCACTTGCTTTTGAAAATGCTGTACAATGCCTTTGGTGCGAGGTGTAAGCAGACCTCCACCATCCTCATCCTCACTCCCTACACCTGCCATGGTTAGCTTGCAGCAAACAAAGTCACAAGAAGTTGCCTACCAACTAAAGGAAATAGGTGGTGGCACACTATATGTTCACTCACACTTAGCCATTCAAGTTCTTACATGTTCTTACCAAGCAAGGCAGGAGGTGTCGGCAGCCAGCAAGAACAACACAAATGGTTACACAAGCACAACCCCGTGATGTAGTAGATAATTTGTGGAGCTATAGGTGGCTGCAAACAAGGCAAATCAAGGTACAGCTAGAACCACATTAGTCAAAGCAAGTTGAATAGACATTCATTGATGGTCCTATGCTGGTCCTAGTGCCAAATCAAGCTAGAGACGTGAGCCCGAACACAAATGTTGTCACACACCAAGACAGCAAGGAATGCAAGAAAACAACAGCTCTATTCCCTTCACTTTTTTCTCTTCTCTTCTCTTTTTTTTTTGCTCTTTCTTTTTCAGGGGCTAAAACTCTTTTGAAAACCCAACAATCCAAACAAAGGGATTGCTGCACACAACTCCTTTGAAATCAGTTCCAACGTCTCAACTTTCAGACAGTAGGTCGCGAATCTCAAGTGCTATTGCGACGAGCTCAGAAGGAGTTAGGGAGCAAATTTAGATCCGTTGGAAAGAACACGAGATAACCTTTCCAGATTGTATTTAAACATTTGAATCGGACATGTAACACAAGATATAGGACTGTTTTCTTCCAGTGCTCAGATCTGGGAAGATGGATTCGTGGTGGCAGAAATGACAGCGGAAATATGAATAGATTTGGTGGATCTCGTGGTGACTAAAACGTGACCAGAACTCAAAACTCTAAAGATTGAACCACTAAGAACCAGCAACTAGCCCAAACAATGCAACTGAAAACTCAACAAGCAAAGAACTAAGCAGAACAGCAAAAGCTCAAACTTGTTGGTGGGATTTTCAGATCTAGCCTATTTTTGTGTAGTTTTCTGGACTGTAGGTAAAGGAATGGGTAGAATCTCTCACCGAAAAAAAACCTTGCTCTGATTACCACATGATGGAACCCGCTGGGGTTTGCTCCCGATCTTTCGATGAGAGTGGGGGATAACTCGATTTGAGGAGGATCGACGTTGTGCTGCCCGACTACAACACCACAAGGGCTGCGCTGCGCCTTAGCGACAGTTACACCGCCTCCAATTTGTGTTGTTCTTGCTGTGCCAAGAACAACCTTGAACCTGCAAGCAAATCGAAGAACAAGCAAGAACAAGTGGACAAGCAAACAGCACACGGACCTTGCCCAAAGGATAATCTGATACACACGAAGTTGGGGTTCTGAATCAAGCAAATCGGGTGGTCTAATCGACACACGCGTTTACAAGGAAGTAGCAGCAGCTAAACTTACAACCAAACAAAACCCAAGTCTCAAATGGTGGCTGCTGGTGGTTTATATAGGTGGGGGAGCAGCCAAGAGGCGTGGGGGGTGTAAACCCTAACTTAAAATGGGCCCCTAGTGGGCTGAACTAGATACAAGGGCCTCAGCCCAAGACTGGAAGACTGAACGTCATTTTGGCGATTCTGCTTAGCTCCTTTGGAATTTCATCTTGAGGTTGGATCCATCTGAAAGTAGACTTCAGGATCTTTCCAACAAGTACTCATGGGCTTCAAACAATATTCAGAGCTAAGAGTTATGGCCTTCCGAAGTTGCCCCTTCCTGGAGGTCCGAACTGGTATGGTCCGATCTGATCATCCACACTCGCTTTCTTGTCGTGTTTGCTCTCCCTCCAATCTGGTTCATGTCCCAAGTTCCTAAGAATAAGAAAAGCATCACAAGAATTTAGTAGTACCCCATTCATGGATGATGGTTTATGGACAGCGAGGAACGAGTTTACCTGATAATTTAGCTCTCGTGCACGAGCTCTTGTCATTGGTCCTTGCTGCGTAGTAGGCATGGGTGTATCATTGGGAGGGATGTCCTCATCATCCTCCCCTTCTTGCATTTGAGTCGTCCTCGACTCAAGTTCATCTTCCTCACCCAAATATGGTTTCAAATCTGTAATGTTAAATGTGGGGCTAACCCCAAAATCTGCAGGCAACTCAAGTTTGTATGCATTATCATTGATCTTAGCTACAACTTTAAAAGGGCCATCAGCTCTCGGAAGCAACTTTGACTTCCTCAAATCAGGAAACCGATCCTTTCTCAAGTGCAGCCAAACCAAATCACCTGGTTCAAAAGTGACATGCTTCTTTCCTCTGCTACCAGCAAGTTTATATTTAGCATTTATGGTTTCTATGGTCTCCTTTGTGGTCTCATGCATTTTCAACATCAACTCACCACGTTGTTTAGCATCAAAATTCAATCTCTCAGAAGTTGGTAGAGGCAGCAAATCAATAGGGGCTCGAGGCACAAAACCATAAACAATCTCAAAAGGGCTCTTTTTAGTAGTAGAATGTTGTGAACGGTTGTAAGCAAACTCAACATGAGGCAAACATTCTTCCCACATTTTTATGTTCTTTTTCAAAATAGCCCTAAGCATGGTAGATAAAGTTCTATTCACAACCTCAGTTTGTCCATCAGTTTGGGGATGACATGTAGTGGAAAATAGCAGCTTAGTACCTAATTTAGCCCACAAAGTTCTCCAAAAATGACTAAGAAATTTTGCATCACGATCTGAAACAATTGTGTTTGGCACACCATGCAAACGAACAATTTCACGAAAGAACAAATCAGCAACATGAGTAGCATCATCGGTCTTATGACATGGTATGAAATGTGCCATCTTAGAAAATCTATCCACAACCACAAAAACACTATCCCTCCCCTTCTTTGTTCTAGGCAGTCCTAAAACAAAGTCCATTCGAAATATCCTCCCATGGTGCATTTGGAATAGGTAGAGGCATGTACAAACCATGAGGATTAAGGCGTGACTTAGCTTTTTGGCATGTTGTGCAGCGAGCAACAAATCTCTCCACGTCCCTCCGCATCTTGGGCCAAAAGAAATGATCAGCAAGGATGTCTTCTGTCTTCTTCACACCAAAGTGTCCCATCAGCCCTCCTCCATGTGCTTCCTGCAGTAATAACAAACGCACGGAGCTAGCTGGAATGCATAGCTTGTTAGCTCTAAAAACAAACCCATCAGTTAGGACAAATTTGTTCCAAGTTTTCCCCTCCTTACAGTTCAGCAACACATCCTTAAAATCATCATCATGAGCATATTGTGCTTTAATCGTTTCCAAGCCGAAAATTTTGCAATCAAGTTGGGACAGCATAGTGTAACGCCTAGACAAAGCATCAGCAATGACATTCTCCTTCCCTTTCTTGTGTTTGATGACATAAGGGAAAGATTCAATGAATTCAACCCATTTAGCATGCCTACGATTCAGTTTTGCTTGACTTCGAATGTGTTTTAAGGACTCATGATCAGAATGTATAACAAACTCTTTGGGCCACAAATAGTGCTGCCAAGTTTCCAAAGTTCGAACTAAAGCAAGCAATTCCTTATCGTAAGTAGAATAGTTCAAGCTAGGTCCACTCAATTTCTCACTGAAATATGCTACAGGCTTACCATCTTGCAGCAGCACGCCACCCAACCCAATTCCACTAGCATCACATTCAAGTTCAAATGTTTTATTGAAATCTGGAAGTTGGAGCAAGGGTGCATGAGTTAACTTATCTTTGAGCACGCTGAAAGCATCCTGTTGAGCTGCAGCCCTAAGTGAAGGTTGTACCCTTCTTAGTGAGTTCATGCAACGGGGCTGCAATGGTGCTAAAGTCCTTCACAAAGCGACGATAAAATCCAGCAAGTCCTAGAAAGCTTCGCACTTGGGTGACCGTTGTGGGAACCGGCCAGCTGTGAATGGCTTCAACCTTGGCTTGATCGACTTGAATTCCCTGCGGTGTCACAACATAGCCAAGAAAAGAGACTCGATCTGTGCAAAAGGTGCACTTCTCAAGGTTACCAAACAAACTGTGCATCACGGAGAGCATCCAAAACAGCACGCAAATGATCAAGATGGTCTTCTAGTGATTTGCTATAGATCAGAATGTCATCAAAATATACCACAACAAATCTGCCAATGAAAGCGCGTAAAACTTCATTCATTAATCTCATGAAAGTGCTGGGTGCATTAGTGAGACCAAAGGCATGACTAACCACTCATATAGACCGAATTTAGTTTTAAACGCTGTTTTCCATTCATCTCCTAACTTCATGCGAATCTGGTGGTAACCACTACGCAAATCAATTTTCGAGAACACAATTGAGCCACTCAATTCATCAAGCATATCATCTAGCCTAGGGATAGGATGACGATATCTGATAGTTATGTTATTAATCGCTCGGCAATCTACACACATGCGCCAAGATCCATCTTTCTTAGGAACCAAAAGGATAGGAACAGCGCAGGGGCTCAGGGACTCACGCACGTAACCTTTGTCGAGCAATTCTTGCACTTGGCGCTGAATTTCTTTAGTTTCTTCAGGGTTGGTCCTGTATGGTGCACGATTGGGCAAGGAGGCCCCGGGAATAAGGTCAATCTGGTGCTCAATCCCACGAATTGGTGGCAGCCCCGGTGGCACCTCCTTTGGAAAAACATCCGCATACTCCTGCAAAAGTTTAGTGACAACAGGGGGCAAGGAAAGAGGTATGTCCTGAAGTGAAAACAAGGTTTGTTTGCAAATCAAGGCATAGCAAACAGCAGTGGTAGTATCAATCTCATCCAAATCAGATTTAGTAGCAATGAAACATGCCCCTTTCAGCTTGATCTCATTTCTGTTATCATGAACAGATTTGGCACTTCTCTTTTTGTGCTTCTCAAGTTCGTTTGCCACAATCTGATTTTCACTTTTAGCCTGTTCCTGATTCTTCATTTTACTAGCTCTAGTAAGTTCATCTTTTAAAATTGCTTCAGGAGACATTGGATGCAACACAATCCTTTTATCATGGTGTTGGAAGGAATACTGATTTGATCTACCATGATGCATAGAATCTTTATCAAATTGCCATGGCCTTCCTAGCAGAATACTACATGCTTGCATTGGCACAACATCACATTCAACAACATCTTTATAGGATCCGATGGCAAGATTAATTCGCACAAGTTTTGTTACCTTTGCCTTACCGGTGTTATTCAGCCATTGAATGCAATATGGATGCGGGTGTGGTTGGGTGGTAAGCGCAAGCTTCTCCACCATGTCGCTGCTGGCCAAGTTGTTGCAGCTACCTCCATCGATGATCACTCGACACGAACGCTCTTTGATGACACACTTTGTTTGGAACAATGTGTGCCGCTGATTTTGCTCCGCTTTCTCCATTTGTGCGCTCAGCACACGCTGCACAATTAGGCTCTCATAGCGGTCGGCTTCAGCTGCATTAATATGTTCTTCCGAGCAGCCCTCACTTCCTGCATGGTCAGCCGCAAGCAATGCAAGTATATCTTCATCAAGTTCACTAGCAGATGAGTACTTCACCATCATTTTTTACCACCAAAACACGCTTGCTTGGGCAGTCACGCATGACATGTCCAAATCCCTTGCAGCGGTGGCACTGAACATCTCTTGTTCTACCTGTGGATGCCACCGATGAAGTGGTTGCAGCAGGTTTTTGCGTTGTCTTTGCTGCTGAATTTGCAGGGTTGTCACGAGGCTTGTCGCTAGAAGGTGGGGCTGCTGTTCGAGCTGACGATGAATAAGGTGCAGCAACACGTCCAGTTGATGGAATGCTTGAGCGGGGCTGCGTGGAAAAATTCCTCCCTGCAGAAATGTTAGTCCTGGTACTTGCACGTCGTCCCTGCACTTCCCTTTCAGCTTTGCAAGCAAGATGGAACAAACGGGTTATGTTAGTGTACTCTTTATAAGCAAGGATGTCCTGAATTTCCCGGTTTAACCCGCCCAAAAATCTAGCCATAGCAGGTTCCACATCCTCCTCTAAATTGCAGCGTAGCATGCCCATTTGCAGCTCTTGATAGTATTCTTCTACACTTTTAGTACCTTGTTTTAACTGCTGCAGCTGGTTTAAAAGATCACGTGCATAGTAAGATGGAACAAATCTAGCCCTCATGATCCGTTTCAAAGCATCCCAAGTTTGTGGCATGTTATTAGGATTTTTCTTGCCATGTTCTATCCACCAAACGGAAGCAAAATCAGTGAATTCACTAGTTGCAGCCCTAACACATGCATTTTCAGGAAAATCATGACAAGTAAACTTTTGTTCAACAGCCATCTCCCAAGTAAGATAAGCATCTGGATCATATTTACCATCAAAAGAGGGTATCTTAAATTTTATCTTACTGAAAGCAATGTCATTGTTATGTACCTCATGTGGACGTTGTCCACCCATACCTCGACGGTTACGACGTAGACTGTCGCTGGCCTCGAGATCCTCAACTTCGGTGTCAGCAGCATAATCAGCACCTGAATTTTCTGCGCCGTCCTCATCCTCTTCGCCACGTCCTCTATGCTGATCATTCAGTCTTCGCGTGGAGCTCATCAAAGCGCCTTAGAAGAGCAGCGAGACTCTTGTCCACTGCGAGCAACCGTCGTCTCCAAACCTGCAAGCTTGGTGTTGTTGGAAATCTGTGCGGCCTCCATTTGCCCAATCTTCTCATTTATCACCTGCAAATCATTATCAATTCCAAGGGTGTACTCCCTCACTTGCTTTTGAAAATGCTGTACAATGCCTTTGGTGCGAGGTGTAAGCAGACCTCCACCATCCTCATCCTCACTCCCTACACCTGCCATGGTTAGCTTGCAGCAAACAAAGTCACAAGAAGTTGCCTACCAACTAAAGGAAATAGGTGGTGGCACACTATATGTTCACTCACACTTAGCCATTCAAGTTCTTACATGTTCTTACCAAGCAAGGCAGGAGGTGTCGGCAGCCAGCAAGAACAACACAAATGGTTACACAAGCACAACCCCGTGATGTAGTAGATAATTTGTGGAGCTATAGGTGGCTGCAAACAAGGCAAATCAAGGTACAGCTAGAACCACATTAGTCAAAGCAAGTTGAATAGACATTCATTGATGGTCCTATGCTGGTCCTAGTGCCAAATCAAGCTAGAGACGTGAGCCTGAACACAAATGTTGTCACACACCAAGACAGCAAGGAATGCAAGAAAACAACAGCTCTATTCCCTTCACTTTTTTTTCTCTTCTCTTCTCTTTTTTTTTGCTCTTTCTTTTTCAGGGGCTAAAACTCTTTTGAAAACCCAACAATCCAAACAAAGGGATTGCTGCACACAACTCCTTTGAAATCAGTTCCAACGTCTCAACTTTCAGACAGCAGGTCGCGAATCTCAAGTGCTATTGCGACGAGCTCAGAAGGAGTTAGGGAGCAAATTTAGATCCGTTGGAAAGAACACGAGATAACCTTTCCAGATTGTATTTAAACATTTGAATCGGACATGTAACACAAGATATAGGACTGTTTTCTTCCAGTGCTCAGATCTGGGAAGATGGATTCGTGGTGGCAGAAATGACAGCGGAAATATGAATAGATTTGGTGGATCTCGTGGTGACTAAAACGTGACCAGAACTCAAAACTCTAAAGATTGAACCACTAAGAACCAGCAACTAGCCCAAACAATGCAACTGAAAACTCAACAAGCAAAGAACTAAGCAGAACAGCAAAAGCTCAAACTTGTTGGTGGGATTTTCAGATCTAGCCTATTTTTGTGTAGTTTTCTGGACTGTAGGTAAAGGAATGGGTAGAATCTCTCACCGAAAAAAACCTTGCTCTGATTACCACATGATGGAACCCGCTGGGGTTTGCTCCCGATCTTTCGATGAGAGTGGGGGATAACTCGATTTGAGGAGGATCGACGTTGTGCTGCCCGACTACAACACCACAAGGGCTGCGCTGCGCCTTAGCGACAGTTACACCGCCTCCAATTTGTGTTGTTCTTGCTGTGCCAAGAACAACCTTGAACCTGCAAGCAAATCGAAGAACAAGCAAGAACAAGTGGACAAGCAAACAGCACACAGACCTTGCCCAAAGGATAAATCTGATACACACGAAGTTGGGGTTCTGAATCAAGCAAATCGGGTGGTCTAATCGACACACGCGTTTACAAGGAAGTAGCAGCAGCTAAACTTACAACCAAACAAAACCCAAGTCTCAAATGGTGGCTGCTGGTGGTTTATATAGGTGGGGGAGCAGCCAAGAGGCGTGGGGGGTGTAAACCCTAACTTAAAATGGGCCCCTAGTGGGCTGAACTAGATACAAGGGCCTCAGCCCAAGACTGGAAGACTGAACGTCATTTTGGCGATTCTGCTTAGCTCCTTTGGAATTTCATCTTGAGGTTGGATCCATCTGAAAGTAGACTTCAGGAGCTTTCCAACAAGTACTCATGGGCTTCAAACAATATTCAGAGCTAAGAGTTATGGCCTTCCGAAGTTGCCCCTTCCTGGAGGTCCGAACTGGTATGGTCCGATCTGATCATCCACACTCGCTTTCTTGTCGTGTTTGCTCTCCCTCCAATCTGGTTCATGTCCCAAGTTCCTAAGAATAAGAAAAGCATCACAAGAATTTAGTAGTACCCCATTCATGGATGATGGTTTATGGACAGCGAGGAACGAGTTTACCTGATAATTTAGCTCTCGTGCACGAGCTCTTGTCATTGGTCCTTGCTGCGTAGTAGGCATGGGTGTATCATTGGGAGGGATGTCCTCATCACGTTGGGAAAAAATCTCACGTGACTTCGTGGCACGAACTTTTGCACTAGTTCGGCCCGTTTTGCACCAAGTTTCGTAAGGCAACCAAACGGTCCCAAATGCACACAAGTAGTATGAAACACACCAAAATGTTAGTTTTGGGTCCAATGGGTTGGATCGGGTGCCATCATCGCGAAAAATTCCGATGCGACTTCGTGGCACGAACTTTTGCACTAGTTCGGCCCGTTTTGCACCAAGTTCCTAAGGCAACCAAACGGTCTCAAATGCACCCAAAAAGTACGAAACGCACTAAAACATCAGTTTAGTGTCCTATAAGGTGGATCGTGTGTGTTCGTTGCGAAAATTTCCGACGCGACTTCGTGGCACGAACTTTTGCACTAGTTCGGCCCGTTTTGCAACCGAGTTCTGTAAGGCAACCGAACGGTCCCAAATGCACCCAAATAGTACAAAACTCACCAAAATGTCAGTTTAGGTCCAATGGGGTGGATCGGGTGCTTCGTTCTGAAAAATTCTAACGTGACTTCGTGGCACAACTTTTGCACTTGTTCGGCCCGCTTTGCACCGAGTTTCGTAAGGCAACCAAACGGTCCCAAATGCACCAAACAGTATGAAACGCACCAAAATGTTAGTTTAGGGTCCAATGGGGTGGATCGATGCATTCGTTGCGAAAAATTCCGATGCGACTTCGTGGCACGAACTTTTGCACTAGTTCGGCCTGTTTTGCACCCAGTTCCGTAAGGCAACCAAACGGTCTCAAATGCACCCAAATAGTAAGGAACGCATTAAAATATCAGTTTATCTAATATAGGTGGATCTTCTGCGTTCGTTGCGAAAAATTCCGACGCGACTTCGTGGCACGAACTTTTGCACTAGTTCGCCCTGTTTTGCACCGAGTTCCGTAAGGCAACCGAACGGTCCCAAATGCGTCCAAATAGTACGAAACGCACCAAAACATCAGTTTAGGGTCCAATGGGTGGATCAGGTGTGTTCGTTGTGAAAATTTCGACGCGACTTCGTGGCACGAACTTTTGCACTAGTTCGACCCGCTTTGCACCGAGTTTCGTAATGCACCAACGGTCCCAAATGCACCCAAATAGTCTGAAACGCACCAAAACGTCAGTTTAGGGTCCAATGGGGTGGATCGGGTGCGTTCGTTCTGAAAAATTCTGACGTGACTTCGTGCACAAATTTAGGCACTAATTCGGCTCGCTTTGCACCGAGTTCGAAGCGACCAAACGGTCCCAAATGCACACAAATATTATGAAGCGCACCAAAATGTCAGTTTAGGGTCCAATGGGGTGGATCGGTGCGTTCGTTATGAAAAATCTGATGTGACTTCGTGGCACAAACTTTTGCACTAGTTCGGCCCGTTTTGCACCAAGTTCGTAAGGCAACCAAACGGTCCCAAATGCACCCAAATAGTATGAAACGCACCAAACATCAGTTTAGGGTCCAATGGGGAGGATCGGGTGTTCGTTGTGAAAAATTTCGATGTGACTTCGTGGCACGAACTTTTGCACTAGTTCGGCCCGCTTTGCACCGAGTTTCGTAAGGCAACCAAACGGTCCCAAATACACCCAAACAGTACGAAACGGACCAAAACGTCAGTTTAGGGTCCAATGGGGAGGATCGGATGCATTCGTTGCGAAAAATTCCGACGCGACTTCATGGCACGAACTTTTGCTCTAGTTCGGCCCGTTTTTGCACCGAGTTCCGTAAGGCAACCGAACAGTCCCAAATGCACCCAAATAGTACGAAACGCATCAAAACATTAGTTTAGCGTCTAATGGGTGGATCGGGTGTGTTCGTTGCGAAAAATTCCGACGCGACTTCGTGGCACGAACTTGTGCACTAGTTCGGCCCGCTTTGCACCGAGTTCCGTAAGGCAACCAATGGTCTCAAATGCACCCAAATAGTAAGAAATACACCAAAACGTCAGTTTAGGGTCCAATGGGGTGATTGGGTGCCTTCGTCGTGAAAAATTCCGATGCGACTTCGTGGCACGAACTTTTGCACTAGTTCGGCCCGTTTTGCACCAAGCTCCGTAAGCCAAACGGTCTCCAATGCACCCAAATAGTACGGAACGCACTAAAACTTCAGTTTAGTGTCCTATAAGGTGGATCGTGTGCGTTCGTTGCGAAAAAATTCCGACGCGTCTTCGTGGCACGAACTTTTGCACTAGTTCGGCCCATTTTGCACCGAGTTCCGTAAGCAACTGAACGGTCCCAAATGCACCTAAATAGTACGAAACGCAAGAAAACATCAGTTTATTGTCCAATGGGTGGATCGGTGTGTTCGTTTTGAAAAATTTCGATGCGTATTCGTGGCACGAACTTTTGCACTAGTTCGGCCCGTTTTGCACCGAGTTCCGTAAGGCAACCGAACGGTCCCAAATGCACCCAAATAGTACGAAACACACCAAACATCAGTTTAGCGTCCAATGGGTGGATCAGGTGTGTTCGTTGCGAAACATTCCGATGTGACTTCGTGGCACGAACTTTGCACTAGTTCGGCCTGTTTTGCAACCGATTTTCGTAAGGCAAACCAAACGGTCCCTAATGCACCCAAATAGTACGTAATGCACCAAAACGCTAGTTGTGGGTCCAATGGGGTGGATCGGGTGCGTTCGTCGCAAAAAATTCCGAAGCGATTTCGTGGCCCGAACTTTTGCACTATTCGGCCCATTTTGCAACCGAGTTCCTAAGGCAACCGAATGGTCCCTAATGCACCCAAATATTACGAAACGCACCAAAACGTTAGTTTAGGGTCCAATGGGGTGGATCGGGTGCTTCGTTGTGAAAAATTCAGATGCGACCTAGTGCCACGACTTTTGCACTAGTTCGGCCCGCTTTCCACCGAGTTTCGTAAGGGCAACCAACGGTCCCAAATGCACCAAATAGTACGAAACGCACAAAACATCAGTTTAGGGGTCCAATGGGGTGGATTGGGTGCCTTTGTCGTGAAAAAATCCGACGCGACTTCATGGCACGAACTTTTGCACTAGTTCGGCCCGTTTTGCAACCGAGTTCCGTAAGGCAACCAAACGGTCTCAAATGCACCCAAATAGTAAGAAATACACCAAAACGTCAGTTTTAGGGTCCAATGGAGTGGATCGGGTGCCTTCGTCGCGAAAAATTCCAATGCGACTTCGTGGCACGAACTTTTGCACTAGTTCGGCCCTTTTACACCAAGTGCCGTAAGGCAACCAAACGGTCTCAAATGCACCCAAATAGTAAGGAACGCACTAAAACTTCAGTTTAGTGTCCTATAAGGTGGATCGTGTGCATTTGTTGCGAAAAATTCCGACGCATCTTCGTGGCACGAACTTTTGCACTAGTTCGGCCCGTTTTGCACCGAGTTCCGTAAGGCAACTGAACGGTCCCCAAATGCACCCAAATAGTACGAAACGCACCAAAACATCAGTTTAGGGTCCAATGGGGTGGATCGGGTGTGTTCGTTGTGAAAAATTTCGACTGCGAAGTCTTCGTGGGCACGAACTTTTGCACTAGTTCGGCCCGTTTTGCACCAAGGTTCTGTAAGGCACCGGGAAAGGTCCCAAATGCACCCAAATAGTACGAACTCACAAACCTAGTATGTAGGGTCCAAAGGGGTGGATCGGGTGCGTTCGTTGCGAAAAATTCCGACTGACTTCGTGGCACGAACTTTTTGCACTAGTTCGCCCGTTTTGCACCGAGTTTCGTAAGACAACCAAACGGTCCCAATGCACCCAAATAGTACGAAAGCACCAAAACGTTAGTTTAGGGTCCAATGGGGTGGATCGGTGCGTTCGTGCGAAAAATCCGATGCGACTTCGTGGCACGAACTTTTGCACTAGTTCGGCCCGTTTTGCAACCAAGTTCCCAAGGCAACCAACGGTCTCAATGCACCCAAATAGTACGAACGCACTAAAACATCAGTTTAGGTTCCTATAAGGTGGATTGTGTGTGTTCGTGGCAGAAATTTTCCGACCGCCGACTTTCGTGCAACAACGACTTTGCACCTAGTTGTCGGCCCTTTTGAAAAGCACCGAGTTCCGTAAGGCAACCAAACGGTCTCAAATGCACCCAAATAGTAAGAAATACACCAAAACGTCAGTTTAGGGTCCAATGGAGTGGATCGGGTGCCTTCGTCGCGAAAAATTCCGATGACTTCGTGGCACGAACTTTTGCACTAGTTCGGCCCGTTTACACCAAGTGCCGTAAGGCAACCAACGGTCTGCACCCAAATAGTAAGGAACGCACTAAAACTTTAGTTTAGTGTCCTATAAGGTGGATCGTGTGCGTTTGTTGCGAAAAATTCCGACGCGTCTTCGTGGCACGAACTTTTGCACTAGTTCGGCCCGTTTTGCACCCAGTTCCGTAAGGCAACTGAACGGTCCCAAATGCACCCAAATAGTACGAAACACACCAAAACATCAGTTTAGGGTCCAATGGGTGGATCGGGTGTGTTCGTTGTGAAAATTTCGATGCGACTTCGTGGCACGAACTTTGGCACTAGTTCGGCCCGCTTTGCACCGAGTTTCGTAAGGCAACCAATCGGTCCCAAATGCACCCAAATAGTATGAAACGCATCAAAATGTCAGTTTAGGGTCCAATGGGTGGATCGGGTGCGTTCGTTCTGAAAAATTCTAACGTGACTTCGTGGCACAAACTTTTGCTCTAGTTCGGCCCGCTTTGCACCGAGTTTCGTAAGGCAACCAAACGGTCCCAAATGCACCCAAACAGTATGAAACGCACGAAAATGTTAGTTTAGGGTCCAATGGGGTGGATCGGATGCATACGTTGCGAAAATTCCGATGCGACTACTTCGTGGCACGAACTTTTGCACTAGTTCGGCCTGTTTGCACCAAGTTCCGTAAGGCAACCAAAGGGTCCAAATGCACCCAAATAGTAAACGCATTAAAATCAGTTTAGTCTAATATAAGGTGGATCTTGTGCGTTCGTTGCGAAAAATTCCGACGCGACTTCGTGGCACGAAATTTTGCACTAGTTCGCCCTGTTTTGCACCGAGTTCCATAAGGCAACCGAACGGTCCAAATGCACCCAAATAGTATGAAACGCACCAAAATGTCTAGTTTAGGGTCCATGGGTGGATCGGGTGTCGTTCGTCGAAAAATTCCGACTCGACTTCAGTGGCACGAACTTTTGCACTAGTTCGAGCCGTATTTGCACCCAGAGTTTCGTAAGGCAACCAACGTCCTAAATGCACCCAATAGTATCGAAACGCACCAAACCGTCTAGTTAGGGTCCAATGGGGTGGATCGGGTGCGTTCGTTCGCGAAAAATTCCGAAGCGACTTTCGTGGCACGAACTTTTGCACTATTCGGCCCATTTTGCACCGAGTTACGTAAGGCACCGAAACGGATCCCCAGAATGCACCCAAATAGTACGAAACAGCACCAAAACGTTGTTTAGGGTCCAATGGGGTGATCGGGTGCTTCGTTGCGAAAAATTCTAACGCGACTTCGTGGCACGAACTTTGCACTAGTTCGGCCCGCTTTGCACCGAGTTTCGTAAGGCAACCAAACGGTCCCAAATGCATCAAAATAGAATGAAACACACCAAAACGTCAGGTTAGGGTCCAATGGTGTGGATCGGGTGCCTTCATCGTGAAAAATTTCGTTGCGACTTCGTGGCACGAACTTTTGCACTAGTTCGGCCCGTTTTGCAACCAAGGTCCGAAAGGCAACCAAATAGTCTCAAATGCACCCAAATAGTACGGAACACATAAAACAACAGTTTAGGGTCCTATAACGTGGATCATGTGGTTCGTTGGGAAAAATTCTCACGTGACTTCGTGGCACGAACTTTGCACTAGTTCGGCCGCGTTTTGCACCGAGTTTCGTAAGGTAACCAAACGTCCCTAATGCACCCAAATAGTAGGAACGAACTAAAACATCAGTTTAGGGTCCCATAAGGTGGACCGTGTGCGTTCGTTGCGAAAAATTCCTACGCGACTAGTCCGTGGCCACGAACTTTTGCACTAGTTCGGCCCGTTTGCACCGAGTTCTGTAAGGCACCGAACGGTCCCCAAATGCACCCAAGATATTATGAAGCGCACCAAACATCAGTTTCGGGTCCAATGGGGTGGATCGGGTGTGTTCGTTGCAAAATTTCGATGCGACTTTGTGGCACGAACTTTGGCACTAATTCGGCCCGCTTTGCGCCGAGTTTTGTAAGGCAACCAATCGGTCCCAAATGCACCTAAATAGTATGAAACGCATCAAAATGTCAGTTTAGGGTCCAATGGGGTGGATCGGGTGCGTTCGTTCTGAAAAATTCTAACGTGACTTCATGGCACAACTTTTGCACTAGTTCGGCCCGCTTTGCACCGAGTTTCGTAAGGCAACCAACGGTCCCAAATGCACCCAAACAGTATGAAACGCACCAAAACGTTAGTTTAGGGTCCAATGGGGTGGATCGGATGCATTCGTTGCGAAAAATTCCGATGCGACTTCGTGGCACGAACTTTTGCACTAGTTCGGCCTGTTTTGCACCAAGTTTCGTAAGGCAACCAAACGGTCTCAAATGCACCCAAATAGTAAGGAACGCATTAAAATCAGTTTAGTCTAATATAAGGTGGATCTTGTGCGTTCGTTGCGAAAAATTCCGACACGACTTCGTGGCACGAATTTTGCACTAGTTCGCCCTGTTTTGCACCGAGTTCCATAAGGCAACCGAACGGTCCCAAATGCATCCAAATACAAAACGCACCAAAACATCAGTTTAGGGTCCAATGGGGTGGATCAGGTGTGTTCGTTGTGAAAATTTCGACGCGACTTCGTGGCACGAACTTTTGCACTAGTTCGACCCGCTTTGCACCGAGTTTCGTAATGCAACCAAACGGTCCCAAATGCACCCAAATAGTCTGAAACACACCAAAACGTCAGTTTAGGGTCCAATGGGGTGGATCGGGTGCGTTCGTTCTGAAAAATTCTGACGTGACTTCGTGGCACAAATTTTGCACTAATTCGGCCCGCTTTGCACCGAGTTTCGAAGGCAACAAACGGTCCCAAATGCACATAAATATTATGAAGCGCACCAAAATGTTAGTTTAGGGGTCCAATGGGGTGGATCGTGGTGCGTTCGTTGCAAAAAATTCCGACGCGACTTCGTGGCACGAACTTTTGCAACTAGTTCGGCCCGTTTTGCACCGTTCGTAAGGCTAACCAACCGCCCAAATGCACCAAATAGTATCGAAACACACCAAAACGTCAGTTTAGGGTCCAATGGGGTGATCGGTGTCGTTCGTGCGAAAAAATTCCGATGCGACTTCGTGGCACGAACTTTTGCACTAGTTCGGCCCGTTTTGCACCAAGTTCCGAAAGGCAACCAATACCAGTCTCAAATGCACCAAAGTAGTACGGAACGCACCATAAACGTCAGTTTAGGGTCCTATAAGGTGGATCATGTGCCTTCGTTGCGAAAAATTCTCACGTGACTTCGTGGCACGAACTTTTGCACTAGTTCGGCCCGTTTTGCACCAAGTTTCCGAAGGCAACCAAACAGTCTCAAATGCACCCAAATAGTACGGAACCGACATAAAACATCAGTTTAGGGTCTATAAGGTGGATCGTGTGCGTTCGTTGCGAAAAATTCCGACGCGTCTTCGTGGCACGAACTTTTGCACTAGTTCGGCCCGTTTTGCACCCAGTTCCGTAAGGCAACTGAACGGTCCCAAATGCACCCAAATAGTACGAAACGCACCAAAACATAGTTTAGGGTCCAATGGGGTGGATCGGGTGTGTTCGTTGTGAAAAATTTCGATGCGACTTCGTGGCACGAACTTTGGCACTAGTTCGGCCCGCTTTGCACCGAGTTTCGTAAGGCAACCAATCGGTCCAAATGCACCCAAATAGTATGAAACGCATCAAAATGTCAGTTTAGGGTCCAATGGGGGTGGATCGGGTGCGTTCGTTCTGAAAAATTCTAACGTGACTTCGTGGCACAAACTTTGCACTAGTTCGGCCCGCTTTGCACCGAGTTTCCGTAAGGCAACCAAACGGTCCAAATGCACCCAACAGTATGAACGCACCAAAACGTTAGTTTAGGGTCCAATGGGGTGGATCGGATGCATTCGTTGCGAAAATTCCGATGCGACTTCGTGGCACGAACTTTTGCACTAGTTTGGCCTGTTTGGCACCAAGTTTCGTAAGGCAACCAAACGGTCTCAAATGCACCCAAATAGTAAGGAACGCATTAAAATATCAGTTTAGTCTAATATGGTGGATCTTGTGCGTTCGTTGCGAAAAATTCCGACACGACTTCGTGGCACGAAATTTTGCACTAGTTCGCCCTGTTTGCACCGAGTTCCATAAGGCAACCGAACGGTCCCAAATGCACCAAATAGTACAAAACGCACCAAACATCAGTTTAGGGTCCAATGGGTGGATCAGGTGTGTTCGTTGTGAAAAATTCGACGCGACTTTGTGGCACGAACTTTTGCACTAGTTCGACCCGCTTTGCACCGAGTTTCGTAATGCAACCAAACGGTCCCAAATGCACCCAAATAGTCTGAAACGCACCAAAACGTCAGTTTAGGGTCCAATGGGGTGGATCGGTGCGTTCGTTCTGAAAAATTCTGACGTGACTTCGTGGCACAAATTTTGCACTATTCGGCCCGCTTTGCACCGAGTTTCGAAGGCAAGCAAACGGTCCCAAATGCATAATATTATGAAGCGCACCAAAATGTCAGTTTAGGGTCCAATGGGGTGGATCGGGTGCGTTCGTTAAAAATTCCGATGTGACTTCGTGGCACAAACTTTTGCACTAGTTCGGCCCGTTTTGCACCAAGTTCCGTAAGGCAACCAACGGTCCCAAATGCACCCAAATAGTATGAAACGCACCAAAACATCAGTTTAGGGTCCAATGGGGTGGATCGGGTGCGTTCGTTCTGAAAAATTCTAACGTGACTTCGTGGCACAAACTTTTGCACTAGTTTCGGCCCGCTTTGCACCGAGTTTCGTAAGGCAACCAAACGGTCCCAAATGCACCCAAATATGAAACGCACCAAAACGTTAGTTTAGGGTCCAATGGGGTGGATCTGATGCATTCGTTGCGAAAAATTCCGATGCGACTTCGTGGCACGAACTTTTGCACTAGTTCGGCCTGTTTTGCACCAAGTTCGTAAGGCAACCAAACGGTCAAATGCACCCAAATAGTAAGAACGCATAAAATATCAGTTTAGTCTAATAAGGTGGATCTTGTGCGTTCGTTGCGAAAAATTCCGACGCGACTTCGTGGCACGAATTTTGCACTAGTTCGCCCTGTTTTGCACCGAGTTCCCAAGGCAACCGAACGGTCCCAAATACGAAAAAAAACATCAGTGGGGTGGATCAGGTGTGTTAAAAATTTCGTGGCTTTGCACTAGTTCGATGCAACCAAACTCCCAATGCACCCAAATAGTCTGAAACGCACCAAAACGTTAGTTTAGGGTCCAATGGGGTGGATCGGGTGTTCGTTCTGAAAAATTCTGACGTGACTTCGTGGCACAAATTTTGCACTAATTCGGCCCGCTTTGCACCGAGTTTCGAAGGCAACCAAACGGTCCCAAATGCACCAAATATTATGAAGCGCACCAAAATGTTAGTTTAGGGTCCAATGGGGTGGATCGGGTGCGTTCGTTATGAAAAATTCTGATGTGACTTCGTGGCACAAACTTTTGCACTAGTTCGGCCCGTTTTGCACCAAGTTCCGTAAGGCAACCAAGCGGTCCCAAATGCACCAATATATGAAACGCACCAAACATCAGTTTAGGGTCCAATGGGGTGGATCGGGTGCGTTCGTTGAAAAATTCTAACGTGACTTCGTGGCACAAACTTTTGCACTAGTTCGGCCCGCTTTGCACCGAGTTCGTAAGGCACCAAACGGTCCCAAATGCACCCAAATAGTATGAAACGCACCAAAACGTCAGTTTAGGGTCCAATGGGGTGGATCGGTGCATTCGTTCGAAAATTCCGATGCGACTTCGTGGCACGAACTTTTGCACTAGTTCGGCCTGTTTGCACCAAGTTCCGTAAGGCAACCAAACGGTCTCAATGCACCCAAAAGTAAGAACGCAAGTTAGTTAGTAATGGTGGATCGTGCGTTCGTTGCGAAAAATTCCGACGACTTCGTGGCACGAACTTTTGCACTAGTTCGCCCTGTTTTGCACCGAGTTCCATAAGGCAACCAACGGTCCCAAATGCACCCAAATAGTACGAAACGCACCAAAACATCAGTTTATCCAATGGGGATCTGTGTTCGTTGTGAAAAATTTCGACGCGACTTCGTGGCACTAACTTTTGCACTAGTTCGACCCGCTTTGCACCGAGTTTCGTAAGCAACCAAACGGTCCCAAATGCACCCAATAGTCTGAAACGCACCAAAACATCAGTTTAGGGTCCAATGGGGTGGATCGGGTGTTCGTTCTGAAAAATTATACGTGACTTCGTGGCACAACTTTTGCACTAATTCGGCCCGCTTTGCACCAGTTTCGAAGGCAACCAAACGGTCCCAAATGCACCAAATATTATGAAGCGCACCAAAATCAGTTTAGGGTCCAATGGGGTGGATCGGTGCGTTCGTTATGAAAAATTTGTGACTTCGTGGCACAACTTTTCCACTAGTTCGGCCCGTTTTGCACCAGTTCCGTAAGGCAACCAAGCGGTCCCAATGCACCCAAATAGTATGAAACGCACCAAAATCAGTTTAGGGTCCAATGGGGTGGATCGGGTGCGTTCGTTCTGAAAAATTCTAACGTGACTTCGTGGCACAAACTTTTGCACTAGTTCGGCCCGCTTTGCACCAGTTCGTAAGGCAACCAACGGCCCAAATGCACCCAAATAGTATGAAACGCACCAAAACGTTAGTTTAGGGTCCAATGGGGTGGATCGGGTGCGTTCGTTCTGAAAAATTCCGTGACTTCGTGGCACAACTTTTGCACTAGTTCGGCCCGTTTTGCACCAGTTCGTAAGGCAACCAACGGTCCCAAATGCACCCAATAGTAAGCACCAAAAACGTTAGTTTAGGTCTAATGGTGGATCTGTGCGTTCGTTGCGAAAAATTCCGACGACTTCGTGGCACGAAATTTTGCACTAGTTCGCCCTGTTTTTGCACCGAGTTCCAAGGCAACCAACGGTCCCAAATGCACCAAATAGTAAGAACGCACCAAAACAGTTTAGGGTCCAATGGGTGGATCGTGCGTTCGTTGTGAAAAATTCCGACGCGACTTCGTGGCACGAACTTTTGCACTAGTTCGACCCGCTTTGCACCGAGTTTCGTAAGGCAACCAACGGTCCCAAATGCACCCAAATAGTCTGAAACGCACCAAAACGTTAGTTTAGGGTCCAATGGGGTGGATCGGTGTTCGTTCTGAAAAATTTGACGTGACTTCGTGGCACAAATTTTGCACTAATTCGGCCCGCTTTGCACCGAGTTTCGAAGGCAACCAACGGTCCCAAATGCACACAAATATTATGAAACGCACCAAAATGTCAGTTTAGGGTCCAATGGGGTGGATCGGGTGCGTTCGTTATGAAAAATTCTGATGTGACTTCGTGGCACAAACTTTTGCACTAGTTCGGCCCGCTTTGCCCGAGTTCGTAAGGCAACCAAACGGTCCCAAATGCATCCCAAATAGTATGAAACGCACCAAAACAGTCAGTTTAGGGTCCAATGGGGTGGATCGGTGCGTTCGTTCGTGAAAAATTCCGACGGCGACTTCGTGGCACAGAACTTTTGGCACTAGTTCGGCCCGTTTTGCACCGAGTTCGTAAGGCACCAACAGTCCAAAATGCACCCAAATATACTGAAACGCACAAAACGTCTAGTTTAGGGTCGCATGGGGTGGATCGTGCGTTCGTTGTGAAAAATTCCGACGCGACTTCGTGCACGAACTTTTGCACTAGTTCGGCCTGTTTTGCACCGAAGTTTCCGTAAGGGCAACCAAACGGTCCTCAAATGCACCCAAATAGTACGAACGCACTAAAACATCAGTTAGGGTCCAATAAGGGTGGATCGTGTGCGTTCGTTGCGAAAAAATTCCGATGGCGACTTCGTGGCACGAAATTTTGCACTAGTCGCCCGTTTTGCACCGAGTTCCGTAAGGCAACCGAACGGTCCCAAATGCATCCAAATAGTACGAAACGCACCAAAACATCAGTTTAGGGTCCAATGGGGTGGATCAGGTGTGTTCGTTGTGAAAAATTTCGACGCGACTTCGTGGCACTAACTTTTGCACTAGTTCGACCCGCTTTGCACCGAGTTTCGTAATGCAACCAAACGGTCCCAAATGCACCCAAATAGTCTGAAACGCACCAAAACATCAGTTTAGGGTCCAATGGGTGGATCGGGTGCGTTCGTTCTGAAAAATTATAACGTGACTTCGTGGCACAAATTTTGCACTAATTCGGCCCGCTTTGCACCGAGTTTCGAAGGCAACCAAACGGTCCCAAATGCACACAAATATTATGAAGCGCACCAAAATGTCAGTTTAGGGTCCAATGGGGTGGATCGGGTGCGTTCGTTATGAAAAATTCTGATGTGACTTCGTGGCACAAACTTTTCCACTAGTTCGGCCCGTTTTGCACCAAGTTCCGTAAGGCAACCAAGCGGTCCCAAATGCACCCAAATAGTATGAAACGCACCAAAACATCAGTTTAGGGTCCAATGTGGATCGGGTGCGTTCGTTGAAAAATTCTAACGTGACTTCGCACAACTTTTGCACTAGTTCGGCCCGCTTTGCACCAGTTTCGTAAGGCAACCAAACGGTCCCAAATGCACCCAACAATATGAAACGCACCAAAACCAGTTTAGGGTCCAATGTGGATCGGGTGCTTCGTTGGAAAATTCCGATGACTCGTGGCACAAACTTTTGCACTAGTTCGGCCTGTTTGCACCGAGTTTCGTAAGGCAACCAAACGGTCCCAATGCACCCAAATATATGAAACGCAAAACGTTAGTTTAGGGTCCTAATGGGGTGGATCGTGCTTCGTTGCGAAAAATTCCGACGCGACTTCGTGGCACAACTTTTGCACTAGTTCGGCCCGCTTTGCACCGAGTTTCGTAAGGCAACCAAACGTCCCAAATGCACCCAAACAGTATGAACGCACAAAATTAGTTTAGGGTCCAATGGGGTGGATCGGGATGCGTTCCGTTGCGAAAAATTCAACGGGCGACTTCGTGGCACGAACTTTTGCACTAGTTCGGCCGGTTTTGCACCGAGTTTCGTAAGGCAACCAAACGGTCCAAATGCACCCAAATAGTACATGAACACTACCAAACAGTCAGTTTAGGGTCCAATGGGGTGGATCGGGTGCGTTCGTTGGAAAAATTCCGACGCGACTTCGTGGCACGAACTTTTGCAACTAGTTCGGCCCGTTTTGCACCGAAGTTCCGTAAGGCAACCAAAGCAGGTCTCGAAATGCACCCAAATAATACGGAACACAGTAAAACATTGTTTAGGTTCCTATAAGGGGTGGATCATGTGCCGTTCGTGGCGAAAAAATTCCTACGCTGACTTCGTGGCACGAACTTTTGGCACTGAGTTCGGCCCGTTTTGCACCGAGTTCCGATAGGCTAACCTCAAACGGTCCCTAATGCACCCAATAGTAATAGGAAACGTACCTAAAAAATCAGTTTTAGGGTCCATAAGGGTGGGATCTGGTGCGTTCGGTTGCGAAAATTCCTACGGCGACTACGTGGCCACGAACTTTTGCACTTAAGTTCGGCCCGCTTTTGCACTGAGTTCCGTAAGGCAACCAAACGTCCCAAATGCACACAAATATTACGAAGCGCACCAAACATTCAGTTTAGGGTCCAATGGGGTGGATCGGGTGCTGTTCGTTATGAAAAAATTCTGATGTGGACTTCGTGGCACAAACTTTTGCACTAGTTCGGCCCGTTTGCACCGAAGTTCCGTAAGGCAACCAAGCGGTCCCAAATGCACCCAAATAGTATGAAACGCACCAAACATCAGTTTAGGGTCCAATGGGTGGATCGGGTGCGTTTGTTCTGAAAAATTCTAACGTGACTTCGTGGCACAAACTGTTGCACTAGTTCGGCCCGCTTTGCACCGAGTTTCGTAAGGCAACCAAACGGTCCCAAATGCACCCAAACAATATGAAACACACCAAAACGTTAGTTTAGGGTCCAATGGGGTGGATCGGATGCATTCGTTTGCGAAAAATTCCGATGCGACTTCGTGGCACGAAACTTTTGCACTAGTTTTCGGCGTTTTGCACCAAGTTCCGTAAGGCAACCAAACGGTCTCAAATGCACCCAAATAGTAAGGAACGCACTCAAAACGATCAGTTTAGGGTCTAATAGGGTGGATCTTGTGCGTTCGTTGCGAAAAATTCCGACGCGACTTCGTGGCACGAACTTTTGCACTAGTTCGGCCCTGCTTTGCACCGAGTTCCAGTAAGGCAACCGAACGGTCCCAAATGCATCCAAATAGTACTGAAACGCACCAAAACATTCAGTTTAGGGTCCAATGGGGTGGATCGGTGTGTTCGTTCGTGAAAAATTTCGACGCGACTTCGTGGCACGAACTTTTGCACTAGTTCGGACCCGCTTTGCACCGAGTTTCGTAAGGCAACCAAACGGTCCCAAATGCACCCAAATAGTACTGAAACGCACCAAAACGATCAGTTTAGGGTCCAATGGGGTGGATCGGGTGCGTTCGTTCTGAAAAATTCTAACGTGACTTCAGTGGCACAAACTTTTGCACTAATTCGGCCCGCTTTGCACCGAGTTTCGAAGGCAACCAAACGGTCCCAAATGCACCCAAATATGAAACGCACCAAAATCAGTTTAGGGTCCAATGGGGGATCGGGTGCGTTCGTTCTGAAAAATTCTGATGTGACTTCGTGGCACAAACTTTTGCACTAGTTCGGCCCGTTTGCACCAAGTTTCGAAGGCAACCAAGCGTCCCAAATGCACCCAAATATATGAAACGCACCAAAATCAGTTTAGGTCCAATGGGTGGATCGGGTGCGTTCGTTCTGAAAATTCTAACGTGACTTCGTGGCACAAACTTTGCACTAGTTCGGCCCTTTTGCACCGTTTCGTAAGGCAACCAAACGGTCCCAAATGCACCCAAACAATATGAAACGCACCAAAACGTCAGTTTAGGGTCCAATGGGGTGGATCGGATGCATTCGTTGCGAAAATTCCGTGACTTCGTGGCACGAACTTTTGCACTAGTTCGGCCCGTTTTGCACCAGTTCCGTAAGGCAACCAACGGTCCAAATGCACCCAAATAAGAACGCATAAAATTAGTTTAGGGTCTAATGGGGTGGATCGGCTTCGTTGCGAAAAATTCCGACGCGACTTCGTGGCACGAACTTTTGCACTAGTTCGCCCTGTTTTGCAGCGAGTTCCGTAAGGCAACCAAACGGTCCCAAATGCACCCAAATAGTAAGAAACGCACCAAAATATCAGTTTAGGATCCAATGGGGTGGATCTTGTGCGTTCGTGAAAATTTCCCGCGACTTCGTGGCACGAACTTTTGCACTAGTTCGCCCGTTTTGCATCGAGTTCGTAAGCAACCAAACGGTCCCAAATGCACCAAATAGTCGAAACGCACCAAACGTCAGTTTAGTGTCCAATGGGGTGGATCGGTGTGTTCGTTGTGAAAATTTCGACGCGTCTTCGTGCACGAACTTTTGCACTAGTTCGACCTTTGCACCAGTTTCGTAAGGCAACCAACGGTCCAAATGCACCCAAATAGTAACGCCAAACGTAGTTTAGTCTCCAATGGGGTGGATCGTGCGTTCGTTCGAAAAATTCCGACGCGACTTCGTGGCACAACTTTTGCACTAGTTCGCCTGTTTTGCACCGAGTTCCGTAAGGCAACCAACGGTCCAAATGCATCCAAATGTACGGAACGCACCAAAATATCAGTTTAGTCCAATGGGGTGGATCTGTGGTTCGTTGCGAAAAATTCGACGCGACTTCGTGGCACGAACTTTTGCACTAGTTCGACCCGTTTTGCACCGAGTTTCGTAAGGCAACCAACGTCCCAAATGCACCCAAATAGACGAAACGCAAAACGTCAGTTTAGGTCCAATGGGGTGGATCGTGTGTTCATTGTGAAAATTCCGACGCGACTTCGTGGCACGAACTTTTGCACTAGTTCGACCTTTGCACCAGTTTCGTAAGGCAACCAAACGGTCCCAAATGCACCCAAATAGTAAACGAAGCAAAACGTATCAGTTTAGTCCAATGGTGGATCGTGCATTCGTTGCGAAAAATTCCGATGCGACTTCGTGGCACGAACTTTTGCACTAGTTCGGCCGTGTTTGCACCAAGTTCCGTAAGGAACCAACGGTCTCAATGCACCCAAATAGTAAGGAACGCATTTAAAATATCAGTTTAGGTCTAATATAAGGATGGATCTGTGCGTTCGTTGCGAAAAATTCCGACGCGACTCTCGTGGCACGAACTTTTGCACTAGTTCGGACCCGCCTTTGTGCACCGAGTTCGTATATGCACCAAACGGTCCCAAAGGCACCCAAATAGTCTGAACATACCAAAAACGTCAGTTGAGGGTCCAAGGGGTGGATCGGGTGCCGTTCGTTTCTGAAAAAATTCTGACGTGGACTTCGTGGCAACAAATTTTGCCACTAATTCGGCCCGCTTTGCACGCGTGAGTTTCGAAGGCAACCAAACGGTCCCAAATGCACACACAAATATTTTGAAGCGCACCCAAAATGTCAGTTTAGGGTCCCAATGGGGTGGATGGGGTGCGTTCGTTATGAAAATTCTGATTGTGACTTCGTGGCACAAACTTTTGCACTAGTTCGGGCCCGTTTTGCACCGAGTTCCGTAAGGCAACTGAACGGTCCCAAATGCACCCAAATAGTACGAAACGCACCAAAACATCAGTTTAGGGTCCATGGGGTGGATCGGGTGTGTTCGTTGTGAAAAATTTCGATGCGACTTCGTGGCACGAACTTTTGCACTAGTTCGGCCCTGTTTTGCACCAAGTTCCGTAAGGCAACCAAACGGTCTCAAATGCACCCAAATAGTAAGGAACGCATTAAAATATCAGTTTAGTCTAATATAAGGTGGATCTTATGCGTTCGTTGCGAAAAATTCCGACGTGACTTCGTGGCACGAACTTTTGCACTAGTTCGCCCAGTTTTGCAACCGAGTTCCGTAAGGCAACCGAAACGGTCCCAAATGCATCCAAATAGTATGAAACGCACCAAAACATCAGTTTAGGGTCCAATGGGGTGGATCAGGTGTGTTCGTTGTGAAAAATTTCGACGCGACTTCGTGGCACGAACTTTTGCACTAGTTCGACCCGCTTTGCACCGAGTTTCGTAATGCAACCAAACGGTCCCAAATGCACCCAAATAGTCTGAAACACACCAAAACGTCAGTACAGTGTCCAATGGGGTGGATCGGGTGCGTTCGTTCTGAAAAATTCTGACGTGACTTCGTGGCACAAATTTTGCACTAATTCGGCCCGCTTTGCACCGAGTTTCGAAGGCAACCAAACGGTCCCAAATGCACACAAATGTTTGAAGCGCACCAAAATGTCAGTTTAGGGTCCAATGGGGTGGATTGGGTGCGTTCGTTATGAAAAATTCTGATGTGACTTCGTGGCACAAACTTTTGCACTAGTTCGGCCCGTTTTGCACCAAGTTCTGTAAGGCAACCAAACGGTCCCAAATGCACCCAAATAGTATGAAACGCACCAAAACATCAGTTTAGGGTCCAATGGGGAGGATCGGGTGTGTTCGTTGTGAAAAATTTCGATGCGACTTCGTGGCACGAACTTTTGCACTAGTTCGGCCCGCTTTGCACCGAGTTTCGTAAGGCAACCAAACGGTCCCAAATGCACCCAAATAGTATGAAACGCATCAAAATGTCAGTTTAGGGTCCAATGGGGGTGGATCGGGTGCGTTCGTTCTGAAAAATTCTGATGTGACTTCGTGGCACAAACTTTTGCACTAGTTCGGGCCCGTTTTGCACCGAGTTCCGTAAGGCAACTGAACGGTCCCAAATGCACCCAAATAGTACGAAACGCACCAAAACATCAGTTTAGGGTCCAATGGGGTGGATCGGGTGTGTTCGTTGTGAAAAATTTCGATGCGACTTCGTGGCACGAACTTTTGCACTAGTTCGGCTTGTTTTGCACCAAGTTCCGTAAGGCAACCAAACGGTCTCAAATGCACCCAAATAGTAAGGAACGCATTAAAATATCAGTTTAGTCTAATATAAGGTGGATCTTATGCGTTCGTTGCGAAAAATTCCGACGTGACTTCGTGGCACGAACTTTTGCACTAGTTCGCCCAGTTTTGCACCGAGGTTCCGTAAGGCAACCGAACGGTCCCCAAATGCATCCAAATAGTATGAAACGCACCAAAACATCAGTTTAGGGTCCAATGGGGTGGATCAGGTGTGTTCGTTGTGAAAAATTTCGACGCGACTTCGTGGCACGAACTTTTGCACTAGTTCGACCCGCTTTGCACCGAGTTTCGTAATGCAACCAAACGGTCCCAAATGCACCCAAATAGTCTGAAACACACCAAAACGTCAGTACAGTGTCCAATGGGGTGGATCGGGTGCGTTCGTTCTGAAAAATTCTGACGTGACTTCGTGGCACAAATTTTGCACTAATTCGGCCCGCTTTGCACCGAGTTTCGAAGGCAACCAAACGGTCCCAAATGCACACAAATGTTTTGAAGCGCACCAAAATGTCAGTTTAGGGTCCAATGGGGTGGATTGGGTGCGTTCGTTATGAAAAATTCTGATGTGACTTCGTGGCACAAACTTTTGCACTAGTTCGGCCCGTTTTGCACCAAGTTCTGTAAGGCAACCAAACGGTCCCAAATGCACCCAAATAGTATGAAACGCACCAAAACATCAGTTTAGGGTCCAATGGGGAGGATCGGGTGTGTTCGTTGTGAAAAATTTCGATGCGACTTCGTGGCACGAACTTTTGCACTAGTTCGGCCCGCTTTGCACCGAGTTTCGTAAGGCAACCAAACGGTCCCAAATGCACCCAAATAGTATGAAACGCATCAAAATGTCAGTTTAGGGTCCAATGGGGTGGATCGGGTGCGTTCGTTCTGAAAAATTCTAACGTGACTTCGTGGCACAAACTTTTGCACTAGTTCGGCCCGCTTTGCACCGAGTTTCGTAAGGCAACCAAACGGTCCCAAATGCACCCAAACAGTACGAAACGCACCAAAACGTCTGTTTAGGGTCCAATGGGGTGGATCGGATGCATTCATTGCGAAAAATTCCGAAGCGACTTCATGGCACAAACTTTTGCACTAGTTCGGCCCGTTTTGCACCGAGTTCCGTAAGGCAACCGAATAGTCCCAAATGCACCCAAATAGTACGAAATGCCCCAAAACTTTAGTTTAGGGTCTAATGGGGTGGATCGGGTGTGTTCGTTGCGAAAAATTCCGACGCGACTTCGTGGCACGAACTTGTGCACTAGTTAGGCCCGCTTTGCACCGAGTTCCGTAAGGCAACCAAACGGTCTCAAATGCACCCAAATAGTAAGAAATACACCAAAACGTCAATTTAGGGTCCAATGGAGTGGATCGGGTGCCTTCGTCGCGAAAAATTCTGATGCGACTTCGTGGCACGAACTTTTGCACTAGTTCGGCCCGTTTTACACCAAGTGCCGTAAGGCAACCAAACGGTCTCAAATGCACCCAAATAGTAAGGAACGCACTAAAACTTCAGTTTAGTGTCCTATAAGGTGGATCGTGTGCGTTCGTTGCGAAAAATTCCGACGCGTCTTCGTGGCACGAACTTTTGCACTAGTTCGGCCCGTTTTGCACCGAGTTTCGCAAGGCAACTGAACGGTCCCAAATGCACCCAAATAGTACGAAATGCACCAAAACATCAGTTTAGGGTCCAATGGGGTGGATCGGGTGTGTTCGTTGTGAAAAATTTCGATGCGACTTCGTGGCACGAACTTTTGCACAAGTTCGGCCCGCTTTGCACCGAGTTTCGTAAGGCAACCAAACGGTCCCAAATGCACCCAAATAATATGGAACGCATCAAAATGTCAGTTTAGGTTCCAATGGGGTGGATCGGGTGCGTTCGTTCTGAAAAATTCTAACGTGACTTCGTGGCACAAACTTTTGCACTAGTTCGGCCCGCTTTGCACCGAGTTTCGTAAGGCAACCAAACGGTCCCAAATGCACCCAAACAGTATGAAACACACCAAAACGTTAGTTTAGGGTCCAATGGGGTGGATCGGATGCATTCGTTGTGAAAAATTCCGACGCGACTTCATGGCACGAACTTTTGCACTAGTTCGGCCCGTTTTGCAATGAGTTTCGTAAGGCAACCGAACAGTCCCAAATGCACCCAAATAGTACGAAACGCACCAAAATGTTAGTTTAGGGTCTAATGGGGTGGATCGGGTGTGTTCGTTGCGAAAAATTCCGACGCGACTTCGTGGCACGAACTTTTGCACTAGTTCGACCCGCTTTGCACCGAGTTTCGTAATGCAACCGAACGGTCCCAAATGCACCCAAATAGTCTGAAACGCACCAAAACGTCAGTTTAGAGTCCAATGGGGTGGATCGGGTGTGTTCGTTCTGAAAAATTCTGACGTGACTTCGTGGCACAAATTTTGCACTAATTCGGCCCGCTTTGCACCGAGTTTCGAAGGCAACCAAACGGTCCCAAATGCACACAAATATTATGAAGCGCACCAAAATGTCAGTTTAGGGTCCAATGGGGTGGATCGGGTGCGTTCGTTATGAAAAATTCTGATGTGACTTCGTGGCACAAACTTTTGCACTAGTTCGGCCCGTTTTGCACCAAGTTCCGTAAGGCAACCAAGCGGTCCCAAATGCACCCAAATAGTATGAAACGCACCAAAACATCAGTTTAGGGTCCAATGGGGAGGATCACATGTGTTCGTTGTGAAAAATTTCGATGCGACTTCGTGGCACGAACTTTTGCACTAGTTCGGCCCGCTTTGCACCGAGTTTCGTAAGGCAACCAAACGGTCCCAAATGCACCCAAATAGTATGAAACGCATCAAAATGTCAGTTTAGGGTCCAATGGGGTGGATCGGGTGCGTTCGTTCTGAAAAATTCTAACGTGACTTCGTGGCACAAACTTTTGCACTAGTTCGGCCCGCTTTGCACCGAGTTTCGTAAGGCAACCAAACGGTCCCAAATGCACCCAAATAGTACGAAACGCACCAAAACGTCAGTTTAGGGTCCAATGGGGTGGATCGGATGCATTCATTGCGAAAAATTCCGAAGCGACTTCATGGCACGAACTTTTGCACTAGTTCGGCCCGTTTTGCACCGAGTTCCGTAAGGCAACCGAACAGTCCCAAATGCACCCAAATAGTACGAAACGCACCAAAACATTAGTTTAGGGTCTAATGGGGTGGATCGGGTGTGTTCGTTGAGAAAAATTCCGACGCGACTTCGTGGCACGAACTTGTGCACTAGTTAGGCCCGCTTTGCACCGACTTCCGTAAGGCAACCAAACGGTCTCAAATGCACCCAAATAGTAAGAAATACACCAAAATGTCAGTTTAGGGTCCAATGGAGTGGATCGGGTGCCTTCGTCGCGAAAAATTCCGATGCGACTTCGTGGCACGAACTTTTGCACTAGTTCGACCCGTTTTACACCAAGTGCCGTAAGGCAACCAAACGGTCTCAAATGCACCCAAATAGTAAGGAATGCACTAAAACTTCAGTTTAGTGTCCTATAAGGTGGATCGTGTGCGTTCGTTGCGAAAAATTCCGACGCGTCTTCGTGGCACGAACTTTTGCACTAGTTCGGCCCGTTTTGCACCGAGTTTCGTAAGGCAACTGAACGGTCCCAAATGCACCCAAATAGTACGAAACGCACCAAAACATCAGTTTAGGGTCCAATGGGGTGGATCGGGTGTGTTCGTTGTGAAAAATTTTGATGCGACTTCGTGGCACGAACTTTTGCACTAGTTCGGCCCGCTTTGCACCGAGTTTCGTAAGGCAACCAAACGGTCCCAAATGCACCCAAATAGTATGAAACGCATCAAAATGTCAGTTTAGGTTCCAATGGGGTGGATCGGGTGCCTTCGTTCTGAAAAATTCTAACGTGACTTCGTGGCACAAACTTTTGCACTAGTTCGGCCCGCTTTGCACCGAGTTTCGTAAGGCAACCAAATGGTCCCAAATGCACCCAAACAGTATGAAACACACCAAAATGTTAGTTTAGGGTCCAATGGGGTGCATCGGATGCATTCGATACGAAAAATTCCGACGAGACTTCGTGGCACGAACTTTTGCACTAGTTCGCCCTGTTTTGCACCGAGTTCCGTAAGGCAACCGAACGGTCCCAAATGCATCCAAATAGTACGGAACGCACCAAAACATCAGTTTAGGGTCCAATGGGGTGGATCAGGTGTGTTCGTAGTGAAAAATTTCGACGCGACTTCGTGGCACGAACAATTGCACTAGTTCGACCCGCTTTGCACCGAGTTTTGTAATGCAACCAAACGGTACCAAATGAACCCAAATAGTCTGAAACGCGCCAAAACGTCAGTTTAGGGTCCAACAGGGTGGATCGGGTGCATTCGTTCTGAAAAATTCTGACGTGACTTCGTGGCACAAATTTTGCACTAATTCGGCCCGCTTTGCACCGAGTTTCGAAGGCAACCAAACGGTCCCAAATGCACACAAATATTATGAAGCTCACCAAAATGTCAGTTTAGGGTCCAATGGGGTGGATCGGGTGCGTTCGTTATGAAAAATTCTGATGTGACTTCGTGGAACAAACTTTTGCACTAGTTCGGCCCGTTTTGCACCAAGTTCCGTAAGGCAACCAAACGGTCCCAAATGCACCCAAATATTATGAAACTCACCAAAACATCAGTTTAGGGTCCAATGGGGAGGATCGGGTGTGTTCGTTGTGAAAAATTTCGATGCGACTTCGTGGCATGAACTTTTGCACTAGTTCGGCCCGCTTTGCACCGAGTTTTGTAAGGCAACGAAACGGTCCCAAATGCACCCAAATAGTATGAAACGCATCAAAATGTCAGTTTAGGGTCCAATGGGGTGGATCGGGTGCGTTCGTTCTGAAAAATTCTAACGTGACTTCGTGGCACAAACTTTACACTAGTGCGGCCCGCTTTGCACCGAGTTTCGTAAGGCAACCAAACGGTCCCAAATGCACCCAAACAGTACGAAACGCACCAAAACGTCAGTTTAGGGTCCAATGGGGTGGATCGGATGCATTCGTTGCGAAAAATTCCGACGTGACTTCGTGGCACGAACTTGTGCACTAGTTCGGCCCGCTTTGCACCGAGTTCCGTAAGGCAACCAAACGGTCTCAAATGCACCCAAATAGTAAGAAATACACCAAACGTCAGTTTAGGGTCCAATGGGGTGGATCGGGTGCCTTCGTCGCGAAAAATTCCGATGCGACTTCGTGGCACGAACTTTTGCACTAGTTCGGCCCGTTTTGCACCAAGTTCCGTAAGGCAACCAAACGGTCTCAAATGCACCCAAATTGTATGGAACGCACTAAAACTTCAGTTTAGTGTCCTATAAGGTGGATCGTGTGCGTTCGTTACGAAAAATTCCGACGCGTCTTCGTGGCACGAACTAATGCACTAGTTCGGCCCGTTTTGCACCGAGTTCCGTAAGGCAACTGAACGGTCCCAAATGCACGCAAATAGTACGAAACACACCAAAACATCAGTTTAGGGTCCAATGGGGTGGATCGGGTGTGTTCGATGTGAAAAATTTCGATGCGACTTCGTGGCACGAACTTTTGCACTAGTTCGGCCCGCTTTGCACCGAGTTTCGTAAGGTAACCCATCGGTCCCAAATGCACCCAAATAGTATGAAACGCATCAAAATGTCAGTTTAGGGTCCAATGGGGTGGATCGGGTGCGTTCGTTCTGAAAAGTTCTAACGTGACTACGTGGCACAAACTTTTGCACTAGTTCGGCCCGCTTTGCACCGAGTTCCGTAAGGCAACCAAACGGTCTCAAATGCACCCAAATTGTAAGAAATACACCAAAACGTCAGTTTAGGGTCCAATGGGGTGGATCGGGTGCCTTCATCGCGAAAAATTCCGATGCGACTTCGTGGCACGAACTTTTGCACTAGTTCGGCCCGTTTTGCACCAAGTTCCGTAAGGCAACCAAACGGTTTCAAATGCACCCAAATATTATGAAGCGCACCAAAACGTTAGTTTAGGGTCCAATGGGGTGGATCGGGTGCGTTCGTTATGAAAAATTCTGATGTGACTTCGTGGCACAAACTTTTGCACTAGTTCGGCCCGTTTTTCACCAAGTTCCGTAAGGCAACCAAACGGTCCCAAATGCACCCAAATAGTACAAAACGCACCAAAACATCAGTTTAGGGTCCAAAGGGGTGGATCGGGTGTGTTCGTTGTGAAAAATTTCGATGCGACTTCGTGGCACGAACTTTTGCACTAGTTCGGCCCGTTTTGCACCAAGTTCCGTAACGCAACCAAACGGTCCCTAAAGCACCCAAATAGTAAGAAATGCACCAAAACGTCAGTTTAGGGTCCAATGGGGTGGATCAGGTGCCTTCGGTCGTGAAAAATTCCGATGCGACTTCGTGGCAGGAACTTTTGCACTAGTTTGGCCCATTTTGCACCAAGTTCCGTAAGGCAACCAAACGGTCTCAAATGCACCCAAATAGTACGGAACGCACTAAAACATCAGTTTAGGGTCCTATAAGGTGGATCGTGTGCGTTCGTTGCGAAAAATTCCGACGCGACTTTGTGGCACGAAGTTTCGCACAAGTTCGGCCCGTTTTGCACCGAGTTCCGTAAGGCAACCAAACGGTCCCAAATGCACCCAAATAGTACGAAACACACCAAAACGTTAGTTTAGGGTCTAATGCGGTGGATCGGGTTTGTTCGTTGCGAAAAATTCCGACGCGACTTCGTGGCACGAACTTTTGCCCTAGTTCGGCCCGTTTTGCACCAAGTTCCGTAAGGCAACCAAACGGTCTCAAATGCACCCAAATAGTACGGAACACACTAAAACATCAGTTTGGGGTCCTATAAGGTGGATCGTGTGCATTCGTTGCAAAAAATTCCGATGCGACTTCGTGGCACGAACTTTTGCACTAGTTCGGCCCGTTTTGCACCGAGTTTCATAAGGCAGCCAAACGGTCCCTATTGCACCCAAATATTAAGAAATACACCAAAACGTTAGTTTAGGGTCCAATGGGGGTGGATCGGGTGCCTTCGTCGCGAAAAATTCCGATGCGACTTCGTGGCACGAACTTTTGCACTAGTTCGGCCCGTTTTCTACCAAGTTCCGTAAGGCAACCAAACGGTCTCAAATGCACCCAATATTACAGAACGCACTAAAACATCAGTTTAGTGTTCTATAAGGTGGATCGTGTGCGTTCGTTGCAAAAAATTCCGACGCGACTTCGTGGCACGAACTTTTGCACTAGTTCGGCCCGTTTTGCACCAAGTTCCGTAAGGCAACCAAACAGTCCCTAATGCACCCAAATAATAAGAAATGCACCAAAACGTCAGTTTAGGGTCCAATGGGGTGGATCGTGTGTCTTCGTCGCGAAAAATTCCGATGCGACTTCGTGGCACGAACTTTTGCACTAGTTCGCCCATTTTGCACCGAGTTCTGTAAGGCAACCGAACGGTCCCAAATGCACCCAAATAGTATGAAATGCACCAAAACGTCAGTTTAGGGTCCAATGGGGTGGATCAGGTGCCTTCGGTCGCGAAAAATTCCGATGCGACTTCGTGGCAGGAACTTTTGCACTAGTTCGGCCCATTTTGCACCAAGTTCCGTAAGGCAACCAAACGGTCTCAAATGCACCCAAATAGTACGGAACGCACTAAAACATCAGTTTAGGGTCCTATAAGGTGGATCGTGTGCATTCGTTGCGAAAAATTCCGACGCGACTTTGTGGCACGAACTTTTGCACAAGTTCGGCCCGTTTTGCACCGAGTTCCGTAAGGCAACCGAACGGTCCCAAATGCACCCAAATAGTACGAAACGCACCAAAACGTTAGTTTAGGGTCTAATGCGGTGGATCGGGTGTGTTCGTTGCGAAAAATTCCGACGCGACTTCGTGGCACGAACTTTTGCACTAGTTCGGCCCGTTTTGCACCAAGTTCCGTAAGGCAACCAAACGGTCTCAAATGCACCCAAATAGTACGGAACACACTAAAACATCAGTTTGTGGTCCTATAAGGCGGATCGTGTTCGTTCGTTGCGAAAAATTCCGACGCGACTTCGTGGCACGAACTTTTGCACTAGTTCAGCCCGTTTTGCACCGAGTTCCGTAAGGCAACCGAACGGTCCCAAATAGTACGAAATTCACCAAAACGTTAGTTTAGGGTCTAATGGGGTGGATCGGGTGTGTTCGTTGCGAAAAATTCCGACGCGACTTCGTGGCACGAACTTTTGCCCTAGTTCGGCCCGTTTTGCACCAAGTTCCGTAAGGCAACCAAACGGTCTCAAATGCACCCAAATAGTACGGAACACACTAAAACATCAGTTTGGGGTCCTATAAGGTGGATCGTGTGCATTCGTTGCAAAAAATTCCGATGCGACTTCGTGGCACGAACTTTTGCACTAGTTCGGCCCGTTTTGCACCGAGTTTCATAAGGCAACCAAACAGTCCCTAATGCACCCAAATATTAAGAAATACACCAAAACGTTAGTTTAGGGTCCAATGGGGGTGGATCGGGTGCCTTCGTCGCGAAAAATTCCGATGCGACTTCGTGGCACGAACTTTTGCACTAGTTCGGCCCGTTTTCCACCAAGATCCGTAAGGCAACCAAACGGTCTCAAATGCACCCAATATTACAGAACGCACTAAAACATCAGTTTAGGGTTCTATAAGGTGCATCATGTGCGTTCGTTGCAAAAAATTCCGACGCGACTTCGTGGCACGAACTTTTGCCCTAGTTCGGCCCGTTTTGCACCAAGTTCCGTAAGGCAACCAAACGGTCTCAAATGCACCCAAATAGTACGGAACACACTAAAACATCAGTTTGGGGTCCTATAAGGTGGATCGTGTGCATTCGTTGCAAAAAATTCCGATGCGACTTCGTGGCACGAACTTTTGCACTAGTTCGGCCCGTTTTGCACCGAGTTTCATAAGGCAAACAAATGGTCCCTAATGCACCCAAATATTAAGAAATACACCAAAACGTTAGTTTAGGGTCCAATGGGGGTGGATCGGGTGCCTTCGTCGCGAAAAATTCCGATGCGACTTCGTGGCACGAACTATTGCACTAGTTCGGCCCGTTTTGCACCAAGTTCCGTAAGGCAACCAAACGGTCTCAAATGCACCCAATATTACAGAACGCACTAAAACATCAGTTTAGGGTTCTATAAGGTGGATCGTGTGCGTTCGTTGCGAAAAATTCCGACGCGACTTCGTGGCACGAACTTTTGCCCTAGTTCGGCCCGTTTTGCACCAAGTTCCGTAAGGCAACCAAACGGTGTCAAATGCACCCAAATAGTACGGAACACACTAAAACATCAGTTTGGGGTCCTATAAGGTGGATCGTGTGAATTCGTTGCAAAAAATTCCGATGCGACTTCGTGGCACGAACTTTTGCACTAGTTCGGCCCGTTTTGCACCGAGTTTCGTAAGGCAACTGAACGGTCCCAAATGCACCCAAATAGTACGAAACGCACCAAAACATCAGTTTAGGGTCCAATGGGGTGGATCGGGTGTGTTCGTTGTGAAAAATTTTGATGCGACTTCGTGGCACGAACTTTTGCACTAGTTCGGCCCGCTTTGCACCGAGTTTCGCAAGGCAACCAAACGGTCCCAAATGCACCCAAATAGTATGAAACGCATCAAAATGTCAGTTTAGGTTCCAATGGGGTGGATCGGGTGCCTTCGTTCTGAAAAATTCTAACGTGACTTCGTGGCACAAACTTTTGCACTAGTTCGGCCCGCTTTGCACCGAGTTTCGTAAGGCAACCAAATGGTCCCAAATGCACCCAAACAGTATGAAACACACCAAAACGTTAGTTTAGGGTCCAATGGGGTGCATCGGATGCATTCGTTGTGAAAAATTCCGATGCGACTTCGTGGCACGAACTTTTGCACTAGTTCGGCCTGTTTTGCACCAAGTTCCGTAAGGCAACCAAACGGTCTCAAATGCATCCAAATAGTAAGGAACGCATTAAAATATCAGTTTAGTCTAATATAAGGTGGATCTTGTGCGTTCGTTGCGAAAAATTCCGACGCGACTTCGTGGCACGAACTTTTGCACTAGTTCGCCCTGTTTTGCACCGAGTTCCGTAAGGCAACCGAACGGTCCCAAATGCATCCAAATAGTACGGAACGCACCAAAACATCAGTTTAGGGTCCAATGGGGTGGATCAGGTGTGTTCGTAGTGAAAAATTTCGACGCGACTTCGTGGCACGAACAATTGCACTAGTTCGACCCGCTTTGCACCGAGTTTTGTAATGCAACCAAACGGTACCAAATGAACCCAAATAGTCTGAAACGCGCCAAAACGTCAGTTTAGGGTCCAACAGGGTGGATCGGGTGCATTCGTTCTGAAAAATTCTGACGTGACTTCGTGGCACAAATTTTGCACTAATTCGGCCCGCTTTGCACCGAGTTTCGAAGGCAACCAAACGGTCCCAAATGCACACAAATATTATGAAGCTCACCAAAATGTCAGTTTAGGGTCCAATGGGGTGGATCGGGTGCGTTCGTTATGAAAAATTCTGATGTGACTTCGTGGAACAAACTTTTGCACTAGTTCGGCCCGTTTTGCACCAAGTTCCGTAAGGCAACCAAACGGTCCCAAATGCACCCAAATATTATGAAACTCACCAAAACATCAGTTTAGGGTCCAATGGGGAGGATCGGGTGTGTTCGTTGTGAAAAATTTCGATGCGACTTCGTGGCATGAACTTTTGCACTAGTTCGGCCCGCTTTGCACCGAGTTTTGTAAGGCAACGAAACGGTCCCAAATGCACCCAAATAGTATGAAACGCATCAAAATGTCAGTTTAGGGTCCAATGGGGTGGATCGGGTGCGTTCGTTCTGAAAAATTCTAACGTGACTTCGTGGCACAAACTTTACACTAGTGCGGCCCGCTTTGCACCGAGTTTCGTAAGGCAACCAAACGGTCCCAAATGCACCCAAACAGTACGAAACGCACCAAAACGTCAGTTTAGGGTCCAATGGGGTGGATCGGATGCATTCGTTGCGAAAAATTCCGACGTGACTTCGTGGCACGAACTTGTGCACTAGTTCGGCCTGTTTTGCACCAAGTTCCGTAAGGCAACCAAACGGTCTCAAATGCACCCAAATAGTAAGGAACGCATTAAAATATCAGTTTAGTCTAATATAAGGTGGATCTTGTGCGTTCGTTGCGAAAAATTCCGACGCGACTTCGTGGCACGAACTTTTGCACTAGTTCGCCCTGTTTTGCACCGAGTTCCGTAAGGCAACCGAACGGTCCCAAATGCATCCAAATAGTACGGAACGCACCAAAACATCAGTTTAGGGTCCAATGGGGTGGATCAGGTGTGTTCGTAGTGAAAAATTTCGACGCGACTTCGTGGCACGAACAATTGCACTAGTTCGACCCGCTTTGCACCGAGTTTTGTAATGCAACCAAACGGTACCAAATGAACCCAAATAGTCTGAAACGCGCCAAAACGTCAGTTTAGGGTCCAACAGGGTGGATCGGGTGCATTCGTTCTGAAAAATTCTGACGTGACTTCGTGGCACAAATTTTGCACTAATTCGGCCCGCTTTGCACCGAGTTTCGAAGGCAACCAAACGGTCCCAAATGCACACAAATATTATGAAGCTCACCAAAATGTCAGTTTAGGGTCCAATGGGGTGGATCGGGTGCGTTCGTTATGAAAAATTCTGATGTGACTTCATGGAACAAACTTTTGCACTAGTTCGGCCCGTTTTGCACCAAGTTCCGTAAGGCAACCAAACGGTCCCAAATGCACCCAAATATTATGAAACTCACCAAAACATCAGTTTAGGGTCCAATGGGGAGGATCGGGTGTGTTCGTTGTGAAAAATTTCGATGCGACTTCGTGGCATGAACTTTTGCACTAGTTCGGCCCGCTTTGCACCGAGTTTTGTAAGGCAACGAAACGGTCCCAAATGCACCCAAATAGTATGAAACGCATCAAAATGTCAGTTTAGGGTCCAATGGGGTGGATCGGGTGCGTTCGTTCTGAAAAATTCTAACGTGACTTCGTGGCACAAACTTTACACTAGTGCGGCCCGCTTTGCACCGAGTTTCGTAAGGCAACCAAACGGTCCCAAATGCACCCAAACAGTACGAAACGCACCAAAACGTCAGTTTAGGGTCCAATGGGGTGGATCGGATGCATTCGTTGCGAAAAATTCCGACGTGACTTCGTGGCACGAACTTGTGCACTAGTTCGGCCCGCTTTGCACCGAGTTCCGTAAGGCAACCAAACGGTCTCAAATGCACCCAAATAGTAAGAAATACACCAAACGTCAGTTTAGGGTCCAATGGGGTGGATCGGGTGCCTTCGTCGCGAAAAATTCCGATGCGACTTCGTGGCACGAACTTTTGCACTAGTTCGGCCCGTTTTGCACCAAGTTCCGTAAGGCAACCAAACGGTCTCAAATGCACCCAAATTGTATGGAACGCACTAAAACTTCAGTTTAGTGTCCTATAAGGTGGATCGTGTGCGTTCGTTACGAAAAATTCCGACGCGTCTTCGTGGCACGAACTAATGCACTAGTTCGGCCCGTTTTTCACCAAGTTCCGTAAGGCAACCAAACGGTCCCAAATGCACCCAAATAGTACGAAACGCACCAAAACATCAGTTTAGGGTCCAAAGGGGTGGATCGGGTGTGTTCGTTGTGAAAAATTTCGATGCGACTTCGTGGCACGAACTTTTGCACTAGTTCGGCCCGTTTTGCACCAAGTTCCGTAACGCAACCAAACGGTCCCTAATGCACCCAAATAGTAAGAAATGCACCAAAACGTCAGTTTAGGGTCCAATGGGGTGGATCAGGTGCCTTCGGTCGTGAAAAATTCCGATGCGACTTCGTGGCAGGAACTTTTGCACTAGTTTGGCCCATTTTGCACCAAGTTCCGTAAGGCAACCAAACGGTCTCAAATGCACCCAAATAGTACGGAACGCACTAAAACATCAGTTTAGGGTCCTATAAGGTGGATCGTGTGCGTTCGTTGCGAAAAATTCCGACGCGACTTTGTGGCACGAAGTTTTGCACAAGTTCGGCCCGTTTTGCACCGAGTTCCGTAAGGCAACCAAACGGTCCCAAATGCACCCAAATAGTACGAAACACACCAAAACGTTAGTTTAGGGTCTAATGCGGTGGATCGGGTTTGTTCGTTGCGAAAAATTCCGACGCGACTTCGTGGCACGAACTTTTGCACTAGTTCGGCCCGTTTTGCACCAAGTTCCGTAAGGCAACCAAACGGTCTCAAATGCACCCAAATAGTACGGAACACACTAAAACATCAGTTTGGGGTCCTATAAGGCGGATCGTGTGCGTTCGTTGCGAAAAATTCCGACGCGACTTCGTGGCACGAACTTTTGCACTAGTTCGGCCCGTTTTGCACCGAGTTCCGTAAGGCAACCGAACGGTCCCAAATAGTACGAAATGCACCAAAACGTTAGTTTAGGGTCTAATGGGGTGGATCGAGTGTGTTCGTTGCGAAAAATTCCGACGCGACTTCGTGGCACGAACTTTTGCCCTAGTTCGGCCCGTTTTGCACCAAGTTCCGTAAGGCAACCAAACGGTCTCAAATGCACCCAAATAGTACGGAACACACTAAAACATCAGTTTGGGGTCCTATAAGGTGGATCGTGTGCATTCGTTGCAAAAAATTCCGATGCGACTTCGTGGCACGAACTTTTGCACTAGTTCGGCCCGTTTTGCACCGAGTTTCATAAGGCAGCCAAACGGTCCCTATTGCACCCAAATATTAAGAAATACACCAAAACGTTAGTTTAGGGTCCAATGGGGGTGGATCGGGTGCCTTCGTCGCGAAAAATTCCGATGCGACTTCGTGGCACGAACTTTTGCACTAGTTCGGCCCGTTTTCTACCAAGTTCCGTAAGGCAACCAAACGGTCTCAAATGCACCCAATATTACAGAACGCACTAAAACATCAGTTTAGTGTTCTATAAGGTGGATCGTGTGAGTTCGTTGCAAAAAATTCCGACGCGACTTCGTGGCACGAACTTTTGCATTAGTTCGGCCCGTTTTGCACCAAGTTCCGTAAGGCAACCAAACAGTCCCTAATGCACCCAAATAATAAGAAATGCACCAAAACGTCAGTTTAGGGTCCAATGGGGTGGATCGTGTGTCTTCGTCGCGAAAAATTCCGATGCGACTTCGTGGCACGAACTTTTGCACTAGTTCGCCCATTTTGCACCGAGTTCTGTAAGGCAACCGAACGGTCCCAAATGCACCCAAATAGTATGAAATGCACCAAAACGTCAGTTTAGGGTCCAATGGGGTGGATCAGGTGCCTTCGGTCGCGAAAAATACCGATGCGACTTCGTGGCAGGAACTTTTGCACTAGTTCGGCCCATTTTGCACCAAGTTCCGTAAGGCAACCAAACGGTCTCAAATGCACCCAAATAGTACGGAACGCACTAAAACATCAGTTTAGGGTCCTATAAGGTGGATCGTGTGCATTCGTTGCGAAAAATTCCGACGCGACTTTGTGGCACGAACTTTTGCACAAGTTCGGCTCGTTTTGCACCGAGTTCCGTAAGGCAACCGAACGGTCCCAAATGCACCCAAATAGTACGAAACGCACCAAAACGTTAGTTTAGGGTCTAATGCGGTGGATCGGGTGTGTTCGTTGCGAAAAATTCCGACGCGACTTCGTGGCACGAACTTTTGCACTAGTTCGGCCCGTTTTGCACCAAGTTCCGTAAGGCAACCAAACGGTCTCAAATGCACCCAAATAGTACGGAACACACTAAAACATCAGTTTGTGGTCCTATAAGGCGGATCGTGTTCGTTCGTTGCGAAAAATTCCGACGCGACTTCGTGGCACGAACTTTTGCACTAGTTCGGCCCGTTTTGCACCAAGTTCCGTAAGGCAACCAAACGGTCTCAAATGCACCCAAATAGTACGGAACACACTAAAACATCAGTTTGGGGTCCTATAAGGTGGATCGTGTGCATTCGTTGCAAAAAATTCCGATGCGACTTCGTGGCACGAACTTTTGCACTAGTTCGGCTCGTTTTCCACCAAGTTCCGTAAGGCAACCAAACGGTCTCAAATGCACCCAAATAGTACGGAACGCACTAAAACATCAGTTTAGGGTTCTATAAGGTGCATCATGTGCATTCGTTGCAAAAAATTCCGACGCGACTTCGTGGCACGAACTTTTGCCCTAGTTCGGCCCGTTTTGCACCAAGTTCCGTAAGGCAACCAAACGGTCTCAAATGCACCCAAATAGTACGGAACACACTAAAACATCAGTTTGGGGTCCTATAAGGTGGATCGTGTGCATTCGTTGCAAAAAATTCCGATGCGACTTCGTGGCACGAACTTTTGCACTAGTTCGGCTCGTTTTCCACCAAGTTCCGTAAGGCAACCAAACGGTCTCAAATGCACCCAAATAGTACGGAACGCACTAAAACATCAGTTTAGGGTCCTATAAGGTGGATCGTGTGCGTTCGTTGCAAAAAATTCCGACGCGACTTTGTGGCACGAACTTTTGCACTAGTTCGGCCCGTTTTGCACCAAGTTCCGTAAGGCAACCAAACGGTCTCAAATGCACCCAAATAGTAATGATCGCACTAAAACTTCAATTTTGTGTCCTATAAGGTGGATCGTGTGCGTTCGTTGCGAAAAATTCCGACGCGTCTTTGTGCCACGAACTTTTGCACTATTTCGGCCCGTTTTGCACCGAGTTTCGTAAGGCTACCAAACGGTCCCAAATGCACCCAAATAGTACAAAACGCACCAAAACGTTAGTTTAGGGTCTAATGGGGCGTATCGGGTGCCTTCGTCGCGAAAAATTCCGACGCGACTTCGTGGCACGAACTTTTGCACTAGTTCGGCCCGTTTTGCACCAAGTTCTGTAAGGCAACCAAACGGTCTCAAATGCACCCAAATAGTACGGAACGCACTAAAATATCAGTTTAGGGTCCTATAAGGTGGATCGTGTGCGTTCGTTGCAAAAAATTCCGACGCGACTTCGTGGCACGAACTTTTGCACTAGTTCGGCCCGTTTTGCACCAAGTTCCGTAAGGCAACCAAACGGTCTCAAATGCACCCAAATAGTAAGAAACGCGCTAAAACTTCAATTTAGTGTCCTATAAGGTGGATCGTGTGCGTTCGTTGCGAAAAATTCCGATGCGTCTTTGTGGCACGAACTTTTGCACTATTTCGGCCCGTTTTGCACCGAGTTTCGTAAGGCTACCAAACGGTACCAAATGCAACCAAATAGTACAAAACGCACCAAAATGCTAGTTTAGGGTCTAATGGGGCGGATCGGGTGCCTTCGTCGCGAAAAATTCCGACGCGACTTCGTGGCACAAACTTTTGCACTAGTTCGGCCCGTTTTCCACCAAGTTCCGTAAGGCAACCAAGCGGTCTCAAATGCACCCAAATAGTACAGAACGCACTAAAACATCAGTTTAGGGTCCTATAAGGTGGATCGTGTGCATTCGTTGCAAAAAATTCCGACGCGACATCGTGGCACGAACTTTTGCAATAGTTCGGCCCGTTTTGTACCGAGTTCCGTAAGGCAACCAAACGGTCCCTAATGCACCCAAATAGTATGAAATGCACCAAAACGTCAGTTTAGGGTCCAATGGGGTGGATCGGGTGCCTTCAGTTGCGAAAAATTCCGATGCGACTTCGTGGCAGGAACTTTTGCGCTAGTTCGGCCCCTTTTGCACCAAGTTCCGTAAGGCAACCAAACGGTCTCAAATGCACCCAAATAGTATGGAACACACTAAAACATCAGTTTAGGGTCCTATAAGGTGGATCGTGTGCGTTCGTTGCGAAAAATTCCGACGCGACTTTGTGGCACGAACTTTTGCACTAGTTCGGCCCGTTTTGCACCGAGTTCCGTAAGGCAACCGAACGGTCCCAATTGCACCCAAATAGTACGAAACACACCAAAATGTTAGTTTAGGGTCTAATGGGGTGGATCGGGTGTGTTCGTTGCGAAAAATTCCGACGCGACTTCGTGGCACGAACTTTTGCACTAGTTCGGCCCGTTTTCACCAAGTTCCATAAGGCAACCAAACGGTCTCAAATGCACCCAAATAGTACGAAACACAATAAAACATCAGTTTGGGGTCCTATAAGGCGGATCGTGTGCGTTCGTTGCGAAAAATTCCGACGCGACTTCGTGGCATGAACTTTTGCACTAGTTCGGCCCGTTTTGCACCGAGTTCCGTAAGGCATCCGAACGGTCCCAAATAGTACGAAACGCACCAAAACATTAGTTTAGGGTCTAATGGGTTGGATCGGGTGTGTTCGTTGCGAAAAATTCTGACGCGACTTCGTGGCACGAACTTTTGCACTAGGTCGGCCCGTTTTGCACCAAGTTCCGTAAGGCAACCAAACGGTCTCAAATGCACCCAAATAGTACGGAACACACTAAAACATCAGTTTGGGGTCCTATAAGGTGGATCGTGTGCATTCGTTGCGAAAATTCCGATGCGACTTCGTGGCACGAACTTTTGCACTAGTTCGGCCCGTTTTGCACCGAGTTTCATAAGGCAACCAAACGGTCCCTAATGCACCCAAATACTAAGAAATACACCAAAACGTAAGTTTAGGGTCCAATGTGGTGGATCGGGTCCCTTCGTCGCGAAAAATTCCGATGCGACTTCGTGGCACGAACTTTTGCACTAGTTCGGCCCGTTTTGCACCAAGTTCCGTAAGGCAACCAAACAGTCCCTAATGCACCCAAATAGTAAGAAATGCACCAAAACATTAGTTTAGGGTCCAATGGGGTGGATTGGGTGCCTTCAGTCGCAAAAAATTCCGATGCGACTTCGTGGCAGGAACTTTTGCACTAGTTCGGCCCATTTTGCACCAAGTTCCGTAAGGCAACCAAACGGTCTCAAATGCACCCAAATAGTACGGAACGCACTAAAACATCAGTTTAGGGTCCTATAAGGTGGATCGTGTGCGTTCGTTGCGAAAAATTCCGACGCGACTTCGTGGCACGAACTTTTGCACTGTTTTGGCCCGTTTTGCACCGAGTTCCGTAAGGCAACCAAACGGTCCCAAATGCACCCAAATAGTACGAAACGCACCAAAACGTTAGTTTAGGGTCTAATGGTGTGGATCGGGTGTGTTCGTTGCAAAAAATTCCGACGCGACTTCGTGCCACGAACTTTTGCACTAGTTCGGCCCGTTTTGCACCAAGTTCCGTAAGGCAACCATGGTCTCAAATGCACCCAAATAGTATGGAACACACTTAAACATCAGTTTGGGGCCCAATAAGGTGGATCGTGTGCGTTCGTTGCAAAAAATTCCGACGCGACTTCGTGGCACGAACTTTTGCACTAGTTCGGCACGTTTTGCACCAAGTTCCGTAAGCCAACCAAATGGTCTCAAATGCACCCAAATAGTACGGAACACAGTAAAACATCAGTTTAGGGTCCTATAAGGTGGATCGTGTGCGTTCGTTGCGAAAAATTCCGAAGCGACTTCGTGGCACGAACTTTTGCACTAGTTCAGCCCGTTTTGCACCGAGTTCCGTAAGGCAACCAAACGGTCTCAAATGCACCCAAATAGTACGGAACACACTAAAACATCAGTTTGGGGTCCTATAAGGTGGATCGTGTGCATTCGTTGCAAAAAATTCCGATGCGACTTCGTGGCACGAACTTTTGCACTAGTTCGGCCCGTTTTGCACCGAGTTTCATAAGGCAACCAAACAGTCCCTAATGCACCCAAATATTAAGAAATACACCAAAACGTTAGTTTAGGGTCCAATGGGGGTGGATCGGGTGCCTTCGTCGCGAAAAATTCCGATGCGACTTCGTGGCACGAACTTTTGCACTAGTTCGGCCCGTTTTCCACCAAGATCCGTAAGGCAACCAAACGGTCTCAAATGCACCCAATATTACAGAATGCACAAAAACATCAGTTTAGGGTTCTATAAGGTGCATCATGTGCGTTCGTTGCAAAAAATTCCGACGCGACTTCGTGGCACGAACTTTTGCCCTAGTTCGGCCCGTTTTGCACCAAGTTCCGTAAGGCAACCAAACGGTCTCAAATGCACCCAAATAGTACGGAACACACTAAAACATCAGTTTGGGGTCCTATAAGGTGGATCGTGTAAATTCGTTGCAAAAAATTCCGATGCGACTTCGTGGCACGAACTTTTGCACTAGTTCGGCCCGTTTTGCACCGAGTTTCATAAGGCAAACAAACGGTCCCTAATGCACCCAAATAGTACGAAACGCACCAAAACGTTAGTTTAGGGTCTAATGCGGTGGATCGGGTGTGTTCGTTGCGAAAAATTCCGACGCGACTTCGTGGCACGAACTTTTGCACTAGTTCGGCCCGTTTTGCACCAAGTTCCGTAAGGCAACCAAACGGTCTCAAATGCACCCAAATAGTACGGAACACACTAAAACATCAGTTTGTGGTCCTATAAGGCGGATCGTGTTCGTTCGTTGCGAAAAATTCCGACGCGACTTCGTGGCACGAACTTTTGCACTAGTTCGGCCCGTTTTGCACCAAGTTCCGTAAGGCAACCAAACGGTCTCAAATGCACCCAAATAGTACGGAACACACTAAAACATCAGTTTGGGGTCCTATAAGGTGGATCGTGTGCATTCGTTGCAAAAAATTCCGATGCGACTTCGTGGCACGAACTTTTGCACTAGTTCGGCTCGTTTTCCACCAAGTTCCGTAAGGCAACCAAACGGTCTCAAATGCACCCAAATAGTACGGAACGCACTAAAACATCAGTTTAGGGTTCTATAAGGTGCATCATGTGCGTTCGTTGCAAAAAATTCCGACGCGACTTCGTGGCACGAACTTTTGCCCTAGTTCGGCCCGTTTTGCACCAAGTTCCGTAAGGCAACCAAACGGTCTCAAATGCACCCAAATAGTACGGAACACACTAAAACATCAGTTTGGGGTCCTATAAGGTGGATCGTGTGCATTCGTTGCAAAAAATTCCGATGCGACTTCGTGGCACGAACTTTTGCACTAGTTCGGCTCGTTTTCCACCAAGTTCCGTAAGGCAACCAAACGGTCTCAAATGCACCCAAATAGTACGGAACGCACTAAAACATCAGTTTAGGGTCCTATAAGGTGGATCGTGTGCGTTCGTTGCAAAAAATTCCGACGCGACTTTGTGGCACGAACTTTTGCACTAGTTCGGCCCGTTTTGCACCAAGTTCCGTAAGGCAACCAAACGGTCTCAAATGCACCCAAATAGTAAGGATCGCACTAAAACTTCAATTTTGTGTCCTATAAGGTGGATCGTGTGCGTTCGTTGCGAAAAATTCCGACGCGTCTTTGTGCCACGAACTTTTGCACTATTTCGGCCCGTTTTGCACCGAGTTTCGTAAGGCTACCAAACGGTCCCAAATGCACCCAAATAGTACAAAACGCACCAAAACGTTAGTTTAGGGTCTAATGGGGCGTATCGGGTGCCTTCGTCGCGAAAAATTCCGACGCGACTTCGTGGCACGAACTTTTGCACTAGTTCGGCCCGTTTTGCACCAAGTTCTGTAAGGCAACCAAACGGTCTCAAATGCACCCAAATAGTACGGAACGCACTAAAATATCAGTTTAGGGTCCTATAAGGTGGATCGTGTGCGTTCGTTGCAAAAAATTCCGACGCGACTTCGTGGCACGAACTTTTGCACTAGTTCGGCCCGTTTTGCACCAAGTTCCGTAAGGCAACCAAACGGTCTCAAATGCACCCAAATAGTAAGAAACGCGCTAAAACTTCAATTTAGTGTCCTATAAGGTGGATCGTGTGCGTTCGTTGCGAAAAATTCCGATGCGTCTTTGTGGCACGAACTTTTGCACTATTTCGGCCCGTTTTGCACCGAGTTTCGTAAGGCTACCAAACGGTACCAAATGCAACCAAATAGTACAAAACGCACCAAAATGCTAGTTTAGGGTCTAATGGGGCGGATCGGGTGCCTTCGTCGCGAAAAATTCCGACGCGACTTCGTGGCACAAACTTTTGCACTAGTTCGGCCCGTTTTCCACCAAGTTCCGTAAGGCAACCAAGCGGTCTCAAATGCACCCAAATAGTACAGAACGCACTAAAACATCAGTTTAGGGTCCTATAAGGTGGATCGTGTGCATTCGTTGCAAAAAATTCCGTCGCGACATCGTGGCACGAACTTTTGCAATAGTTCGGCCCGTTTTGTACCGAGTTCCGTAAGGCAACCAAACGGTCCCTAATGCACCCAAATAGTATGAAATGCACCAAAACGTCAGTTTAGGGTCCAATGGGGTGGATCGGGTGCCTTCAGTTGCGAAAAATTCCGATGCGACTTCGTGGCAGGAACTTTTGCGCTAGTTCGGCCCCTTTTGCACCAAGTTCCGTAAGGCAACCAAACGGTCTCAAATGCACCCAAATAGTATGGAACACACTAAAACATCAGTTTAGGGTCCTATAAGGTGGATCGTGTGCGTTCGTTGCGAAAAATTCCGACGCGACTTTGTGGCACGAACTTTTGCACTAGTTCGGCCCGTTTTGCACCGAGTTCCGTAAGGCAACCGAACGGTCCCAATTGCACCCAAATAGTACGAAACACACCAAAATGTTAGTTTAGGGTCTAATGGGGTGGATCGGGTGTGTTCGTTGCGAAAAATTCCGACGCGACTTCGTGGCACGAACTTTTGCACTAGTTCGGCCCGTTTTCACCAAGTTCCATAAGGCAACCAAACGGTCTCAAATGCACCCAAATAGTACGAAACACAATAAAACATCAGTTTGGGGTCCTATAAGGCGGATCGTGTGCGTTCGTTGCGAAAAATTCCGACGCGACTTCGTGGCATGAACTTTTGCACTAGTTCGGCCCGTTTTGCACCGAGTTCCGTAAGGCATCCGAACGGTCCCAAATAGTACGAAACGCACCAAAACATTAGTTTAGGGTCTAATGGGTTGGATCGGGTGTGTTCGTTGCGAAAAATTCTGACGCGACTTCGTGGCACGAACTTTTGCACTAGGTCGGCCCGTTTTGCACCAAGTTCCGTAAGGCAACCAAACGGTCTCAAATGCACCCAAATAGTACGGAACACACTAAAACATCAGTTTGGGGTCCTATAAGGTGGATCGTGTGCATTCGTTGCGAAAATTCCGATGCGACTTCGTGGCACGAACTTTTGCACTAGTTCGGCCCGTTTTGCACCGAGTTTCATAAGGCAACCAAACGGTCCCTAATGCACCCAAATACTAAGAAATACACCAAAACGTAAGTTTAGGGTCCAATGTGGTGGATCGGGTCCCTTCGTCGCGAAAAATTCCGATGCGACTTCGTGGCACGAACTTTTGCACTAGTTCGGCCCGTTTTGCACCAAGTTCCGTAAGGCAACCAAACAGTCCCTAATGCACCCAAATAGTAAGAAATGCACCAAAACATTAGTTTAGGGTCCAATGGGGTGGATTGGGTGCCTTCAGTCGCAAAAAATTCCGATGCGACTTCGTGGCAGGAACTTTTGCACTAGTTCGGCCCATTTTGCACCAAGTTCCGTAAGGCAACCAAACGGTCTCAAATGCACCCAAATAGTACGGAACGCACTAAAACATCAGTTTAGGGTCCTATAAGGTGGATCGTGTGCGTTCGTTGCGAAAAATTCCGACGCGACTTCGTGGCACGAACTTTTGCACTGTTTTGGCCCGTTTTGCACCGAGTTCCGTAAGGCAACCAAACGGTCCCAAATGCACCCAAATAGTACGAAACGCACCAAAACGTTAGTTTAGGGTCTAATGGTGTGGATCGGGTGTGTTCGTTGCAAAAAATTCCGACGCGACTTCGTGCCACGAACTTTTGCACTAGTTCGGCCCGTTTTGCACCAAGTTCCGTAAGGCAACCATGGTCTCAAATGCACCCAAATAGTATGGAACACACTTAAACATCAGTTTGGGGCCCAATAAGGTGGATCGTGTGCGTTCGTTGCAAAAAATTCCGACGCGACTTCGTGGCACGAACTTTTGCACTAGTTCGGCACGTTTTGCACCAAGTTCCGTAAGCCAACCAAATGGTCTCAAATGCACCCAAATAGTACGGAACACAGTAAAACATCAGTTTAGGGTCCTATAAGGTGGATCGTGTGCGTTCGTTGCGAAAAATTCCGAAGCGACTTCGTGGCACGAACTTTTGCACTAGTTCAGCCCGTTTTGCACCGAGTTCCGTAAGGCAACACGGTCCCAGATGCACCCAAATAGTACGAAACACACCAAAACATTAGTTTAGGGTCTAATGGGGTGTTTCGGGTTTGTTCGTTGCAAAAAATCCCGGCACGACTTCGTGGCACGAACTTTTGCACTAGTTCGGCCCGCTTTGCACCGAGTTCCGTAAGGCAACCAAACGGTCTCAAATGCACCCAAATAGTAAGAAATACACCAAAACGTCAGTTTAGGGTCCAATGGGGTGGATCGGGAGCCTTCGTCGCGAAAAATTCCGATGCGACTACGTGGCACGAACTTTTGCACTGGTTTGGCCCGCTTTGCACCAAGTTCCGTAAGGCAACCAAACGGTCTCAAATGGACCCAAATAGTAAGGAACGCACTAAAACTTCAGTTTAGTTTCCTATAAGGTGGATCGTGTGCGTTCGTTGCGAAAAATTCTGACGCGACTTCGTGGCACGAACTTTTGCACTAGTTCGGCCCGTTTTGCACCAAGTTCCGTAAGGCAACCAAACGGTCTCAAATGCACCCAAATAGTACGGAACACACTAAAACATCAGTTTGGGGTCCTATAAGGTGGATCGTGTGCATTCGTTGCAAAAAATTCCGATGCGACTTCGTGGCACGAACTTTTGCACTAGTTCGGCCCGTTTTGCACCGAGTTTCATAAGGCAGCCAAACGGTCCCTATTGCACCCAAATATTAAGAAATACACCAAAACGTTAGTTTAGGGTCCAATGGGGGTGGATCGGGTGCCTTCGTCGCGAAAAATTCCGATGCGACTTCGTGGCACGAACTTTTGCACTAGTTCGGCCCGTTTTCTACCAAGTTCCGTAAGGCAACCAAACGGTCTCAAATGCACCCAATATTACAGAACGCACTAAAACATCAGTTTAGTGTTCTATAAGGTGGATCGTGTGCGTTCGTTGCAAAAAATTCCGTCGCGACATCGTGGCACGAACTTTTGCACTAGTTCGGCCCGTTTTGCACCAAGTTCCGTAAGGCAACCAAACAGTCCCTAATGCACCCAAATAATAAGAAATGCACCAAAACGTCAGTTTAGGGTCCAATGGGGTGGATCGTGTGTCTTCGTCGCGAAAAATTCCGATGCGACTTCGTGGCACGAACTTTTGCACTAGTTCGCCCATTTTGCACCGAGTTTTGTAAGGCAACCGAACGGTCCCAAATGCACCCAAATAGTATGAAATGCACCAAAACGTCAGTTTAGGGTCCAATGGGGTGGATCAGGTGCCTTCGGTCGCGAAAAATTCCAATGCGACTTCGTGGCAGGAACTTTTGTACTAGTTCGGCCCATTTTGCACCAAGTTCCGTAAGGCAACCAAACGGTCTCAAATGCACCCAAATAGTACGGAACGCACTAAAACATCAGTTTAGGGTCCTATAAGGTGGATCGTGTGCATTCGTTGCGAAAAATTCCGACGCGACTTTGTGGCACGAACTTTTGCACAAGTTCGGCCCGTTTTGCACCGAGTTCCGTAAGGCAACCGAACGGTCCCAAATGCACCCAAATAGTACGAAACGCACCAAAACGTTAGTTTAGGGTCTAATGCGGTTGATCGGGTGTGTTCGTTGCGAAAAATTCCGACGCGACTTCGTGGCACGAACTTTTGCACTAGTTCGGCCCGTTTTGCACCAAGTTCCGTAAGGCAACCAAACGGTCTCAAATGCACCCAAATAGTACGGAACACACTAAAACATCAGTTTGTGGTCCTATAAGGCGGATCGTGTTCGTTCGTTGCGAAAAATTCCGACGCGACTTCGTGGCACGAACTTTTGCACTAGTTCAGCCCGTTTTGCACCGAGTTCCGTAAGGCAACCGAACGGTCCCAAATAGTACGAAATTCACCAAAACGTTAGTTTAGGGTCTAATGGGGTGGATCGGGTGTGTTCGTTGCGAAAAATTCCGACGCGACTTCGTGGCACGAACTTTTGCCCTAGTTCGGCCCGTTTTGCACCAAGTTCCGTAAGGCAACCAAACGGTCTCAAATGCACCCAAATAGTACGGAACACACTAAAACATCAGTTTGGGGTCCTATAAGGTGGATCGTGTGCATTCGTTGCAAAAAATTCCGATGCGACTTCGTGGCACGAACTTTTGCACTAGTTCGGCCCGTTTTGCACCGAGTTTCATAAGGCAACCAAACAGTCCCTAATGCACCCAAATATTAAGAAATACACCAAAACGTTAGTTTAGGGTCCAATGGGGGTGGATCGGGTGCCTTCGTCGCGAAAAATTCCGATGCGACTTCGTGGCACGAACTTTTGCACTAGTTCGGCCCGTTTTCCACCAAGATCCGTAAGGCAACCAAACGGTCTCAAATGCACCCAATATTACAGAATGCACAAAAACATCAGTTTAGGGTTCTATAAGGTGCATCATGTGCGTTCGTTGCAAAAAATTCCGACGCGACTTCGTGGCACGAACTTTTGCCCTAGTTCGGCCCGTTTTGCACCAAGTTCCGTAAGGCAACCAAACGGTCTCAAATGCACCCAAATAGTACGGAACACACTAAAACATCAGTTTGGGGTCCTATAAGGTGGATCGTGTAAATTCGTTGCAAAAAATTCCGATGCGACTTCGTGGCACGAACTTTTGCACTAGTTCGGCCCGTTTTGCACCGAGTTTCATAAGGCAAACAAACGGTCCCTAATGCACCCAAATATTAAGAAATACACCAAAACGTTAGTTTAGGGTCCAATGGGGGTGGATCGGGTGCCTTCGTCGCGAAAAATTCCGATGCGACTTCGTGGCACGAACTTTTGCACTAGTTCGGCCCGTTTTGCACCAAGTTCCGTAAGGCAACCAAACGGTCTCAAATGCACCCAATATTACAGAACGCACTAAAACATCAGTTTAGGGTTCTATAAGGTGGATCGTGTGCGTTCGTTGCGAAAAATTCCGACGCGACTTCGTGGCACGAACTTTTGCCCTAGTTCGGCCCGTTTTGCACCAAGTTCCGTAAGGCAACCAAACGGTCTCAAATGCACCCAAATAGTACGGAACACACTAAAACATCAGTTTGGGGTCCTATAAGGTGGATCGTGTGCATTCGTTGCAAAAAATTCCGATGCGACTTCGTGGCACGAACTTTTGCACTAGTTCGGCCCGTTTTGCACCGAGTTTCATAAGGCAACCAAACGGTCCCTAATGCACCCAAATATTAAGAAATACACCAAAACGTTAGTTTAGGGTCCAATGGGGGTGGATCGTGTGCCTTCGTCGCGAAAAATTCCGATGCGACTTCGTGGCACGAACTTTTGCACTAGTTCGGCCCGTTTTCCACCAAGTTCCGTAAGGCAACCAAATGGTCTCAAATGCACCCAATATTACAGAACGCACTAAAACATCAGTTTAGGGTTCTATAAGGTGGATCGTGTGCGTTCGTTGCAAAAAAATCCGACGCGACTTCGTGTCACGAACTTTTGCACTAGTTCGGCCCGTTTTGCACCAAGTTCCGTAAGGCAACCAAACAGTCCCTAACGCACCCAAACAGTAAGAAATGCACCAAAACGTCAGTTTCGGGTCCAATGGGGTGGATCGTGTGTCTTCGTCGCGAAAAATTCCGATGCGACTTCGTGGCACGAACTTTTGCACTAGTTCGCCCATTTTGCACCGAGTTCTGTAAGGCAACCGAACGGTCCCAAATGCACCCAAATAGTATGAAATGCACCAAAACGTTAGTTTAGGGTCTAATGGGGCGTATCGGGTGCCTTCGTTGCGAAAAATTCCGACGCGACTTCGTGGCACGAACTTTTGCACTAGTTCGGCTCGTTTTCCACCAAGTTCCGTAAGGCAACCAAACGCTCTCAAATGCACCCAAATAGTACGGAACGCACTAAAACATTAGTTTAGGGTCCTATAAGGTGGATCGTGTGCGTTCGTTGCAAAAAATTCCGACGCGACTTCGTGGCACGAACTTTTGCACTAGTTCGGCCCGTTTTGCACCAAGTTCCGTAAGGCAACCAAACGGTCTCAAATGCACCCAAATAGTAAGAAACGCACTAAAACTTCAATTTAGTGTCCTATAAGGTGGATCGTGTGCGTTCGTTGCGAAAAATTCCGATGCGTCTTTGTGGCACGAACTTTTGCACTATTTCGGCCCGTTTTGCACCGAGTTTCGTAAGGCTACCAAACGGTACCAAATGCAACCAAATTGTACAAAACGCACCAAAATGTTAGTTTAGGGTCTAATGGGGTGGATCGGGTGCCTTCGTCGCGAAAAATTCCGACGCGACTTCGTGGCACAAACTTTTGCACTAGTTCGGCCCGTTTTCCACCAAGTTCCGTAAGGCAACCAAGCGGTCTCAAATGCACCCAAATAGTACAGAACGCACTAAAACATCAGTTTAGGGTCCTATAAGGTGGATCGTGTGCGTTCGTTGCAAAAAATTCCGACGCGACATCGTGGCACGAACTTTTGCAATAGTTCGGCCCGTTTTGTACCAAGTTCCGTAAGGCAACCAAACAGTCCCTAATGCACCCAAATAGTATGAAATGCACCAAAACGTCAGTTTAGGGTCCAATGGGGTGGATCGGGTGCCTTCAGTTGCGAAAAATTCCGATGCGACTTCGTGGCAGGAACTTTTGCGCTAGTTCGGCCCCTTTTGCACCAAGTTCCGTAAGGCAACCAAACGGTCTCAAATGCACCCAAATAGTATGGAACACACTAAAACATCAGTTTAGGGTCCTATAAGGTGGATCGTGTGCGTTCGTTGCGAAAAATTCCGACGCGACTTTGTGGCACGAACTTTTGCACTAGTTCGGCCCGTTTTGCACCGAGTTCCGTAAGGCAACCGAACGGTCCCAATTGCACCCAAATAGTACGAAACACACCAAAATGTTAGTTTAGGGTCTAATGGGGTGGATCGGGTGTGTTCGTTGCGAAAAATTCCGACGCGACTTCGTGGCACGAACTTTTGCACTAGTTCGGCCCGTTTTGCACCAAGTTCCATAAGGCAACCAAACGGTCTCAAATGCACCCAAATAGTACGAAACACAATAAAACATCAGTTTGGGGTCCTATAAGGCGGATCGTGTGCGTTCGTTGCGAAAAATTCCGACGCGACTTCGTGGCATGAACTTTTGCACTAGTTCGGCCCGTTTTGCACCGAGTTCCGTAAGGCATCCGAACGGTCCCAAATAGTACGAAACGCACCAAAACATTAGTTTAGGGTCTAATGGGTTGGATCGGGTGTGTTCGTTGCGAAAAATTCTGACGCGACTTCGTGGCACGAACTTTTGCCCTAGTTCGGCCCGTTTTGCACCAAGTTCCGTAAGGCAACCAAACGGTCTCAAATGCACCCAAATAGTACGGAACACACTAAAACATCAGTTTGGGGTCCTATAAGGTGGATCGTGTGCATTCGTTGCAAAAAATTCCGATGCGACTTCGTGGCACGAACTTTTGCACTAGTTCGGCCCGTTTTGCACCGAGTTTCATAAGGCAACCAAACGGTCCCTAATGCACCCAAATATTAAGAAATACACCAAAACGTTAGTTTAGGGTCCAATGGGGGTGGATCGTGTGCCTTCGTCGCGAAAAATTCCGATGCGACTTCGTGGCACGAACTTTTGCACTAGTTCGGCCCGTTTTCCACCAAGTTCCGTAAGGCAACCAAATGGTCTCAAATGCACCCAATATTACAGAACGCACTAAAACATCAGTTTAGGGTTCTATAAGGTGGATCGTGTGCGTTCGTTGCAAAAAAATCCGACGCGACTTCGTGTCACGAACTTTTGCACTAGTTCGGCCCGTTTTGCACCAAGTTCCGTAAGGCAACCAAACAGTCCCTAACGCACCCAAACAGTAAGAAATGAACCAAAACGTCAGTTTCGGGTCCAATGGGGTGGATCGTGTGTCTTCGTCGCGAAAAATTCCGATGCGACTTCGTGGCACGAACTTTTGCACTAGTTCGCCCATTTTGCACCGAGTTCTGTAAGGCAACCGAACGGTCCCAAATGCACCCAAATAGTATGAAATGCACCAAAACGTTAGTTTAGGGTCTAATGGGGTGGATCGGGTGTGTTCGTTGCGAAAAATTCCGACGCGACTTCGTGGCACGAACTTTTGCACTAGTTCGGCTCGTTTTCCACCAAGTTCCGTAAGGCAACCAAACGCTCTCAAATGCACCCAAATAGTACGGAACGCACTAAAACATCAGTTTAGGGTCCTATAAGGTGGATCGTGTGCGTTCGTTGCAAAAAATTCCGACGCGACTTTGTGGCACGAACTTTTGCACTAGTTCGGCCCGTTTTGCACCAAGTTCCGTAAGGCAACCAAACGGTCTCAAATGCACCCAAATAGTAAGGATCGCACTAAAACTTCAATTTTGTTTCCTATAAGGTGGATCGTGTGCGTTCGTTGCGAAAAATTCCGACGCGTCTTTGTGCCACGAACTTTTGCACTATTTCGGCCCGTTTTGCACCGAGTTTCGTAAGGCTACCAAACGGTCCCAAATGCACCCAAATAGTACAAAACGCACCAAAACGTTAGTTTAGGGTCTAATGGGGCGTATCGGGTGCCTTCGTCGCGAAAAATTCCGACGCGACTTCGTGGCACGAACTTTTGCACTAGTTCGGCCCGTTTTGCACCAAGTTCTGTAAGGCAACCAAACGGTCTCAAATGCACCCAAATAGTACGGAACGCACTAAAACATTAGTTTAGGGTCCTATAAGGTGGATCGTGTGCGTTCGTTGCAAAAAATTCCGACGCGACTTCGTGGCACGAACTTTTGCACTAGTTCGGCCCGTTTTGCACCAAGTTCCGTAAGGCAACCAAACGGTCTCAAATGCACCCAAATAGTAAGAAACGCGCTAAAACTTCAATTTAGTGTCCTATAAGGTGGATCGTGTGCGTTCGTTGCGAAAAATTCCGATGCGTCTTTGTGGCACGAACTTTTGCACTATTTCGGCCCGTTTTGCACCGAGTTTCGTAAGGCTACCAAACGGTACCAAATGCAACCAAATAGTACAAAACGCACCAAAATGTTAGTTTAGGGTCTAATGGGGCGGATCGGGTGCCTTCGTCGCGAAAAATTCCGACGCGACTTCGTGGCACAAACTTTTGCACTAGTTCGGCCCGTTTTCCACCAAGTTCCGTAAGGCAACCAAGCGGTCTCAAATGCACCCAAATAGTACAGAACGCACTAAAACATCAGTTTAGGGTCCTATAAGGTGGATCGTGTGCGTTCGTTGCAAAAAATTCCGACGCGACATCGTGGCACGAACTTTTGCAATAGTTCGGCCCGTTTTGTACCAAGTTCCGTAAGGCAACCAAACGGTCCCTAATGCACCCAAATAGTATGAAATGCACCAAAACGTCAGTTTAGGGTCCAATGGGGTGGATCGGGTGCCTTCAGTTGCGAAAAATTCCGATGCGACTTCGTGGCAGGAACTTTTGCGCTAGTTCGGCCCCTTTTGCACCAAGTTCCGTAAGGCAACCAAACGGTCTCAAATGCACCCAAATAGTATGGAACACACTAAAACATCAGTTTAGGGTCCTATAAGGTGGATCGTGTGCGTTCGTTGCGAAAAATTCCGACGCGACTTTGTGGCACGAACTTTTGCACTAGTTCGGCCCGTTTTGCACCGAGTTCCGTAAGGCAACCGAACGGTCCCAATTGCACCCAAATAGTACGAAACACACCAAAATGTTAGTTTAGGGTCTAATGGGGTGGATCGGGTGTGTTCGTTGCGAAAAATTCCGACGCGACTTCGTGGCACGAACTTTTGCACTAGTTCGGCCCGTTTTGCACCAAGTTCCATAAGGCAACCAAACGGTCTCAAATGCACCCAAATAGTACGAAACACAATAAAACATCAGTTTGGGGTCCTATAAGGCGGATCGTGTGCGTTCGTTGCGAAAAATTCCGACGCGACTTCGTGGCATGAACTTTTGCACTAGTTCGGCCCGTTTTGCACCGAGTTCCGTAAGGCATCCGAACGGTCCCAAATAGTACGAAACGCACCAAAACATTAGTTTAGGGTCTAATGGGTTGGATCGGGTGTGTTCGTTGCGAAAAATTCTGACGCGACTTCGTGGCACGAACTTTTGCACTAGGTCGGCCCGTTTTGCACCAAGTTCCGTAAGGCAACCAAACGGTCTCAAATGCACCCAAATAGTACGGAACACACTAAAACATCAGTTTGGGGTCCTATAAGGTGGATCGTGTGCATTCGTTGCGAAAATTCCGATGCGACTTCGTGGCACGAACTTTTGCACTAGTTCGGCCCGTTTTGCACCGAGTTTCATAAGGCAACCAAACGGTCCCTAATGCACCCAAATACTAAGAAATACACCAAAACGTAAGTTTAGGGTCCAATGTGGTGGATCGGGTCCCTTCGTCGCGAAAAATTCCGATGCGACTTCGTGGCACGAACTTTTGCACTAGTTCGGCCCGTTTTGCACCAAGTTCCGTAAGGCAACCAAACAGTCCCTAATGCACCCAAATAGTAAGAAATGCACCAAAACATTAGTTTAGGGTCCAATGGGGTGGATTGGGTGCCTTCAGTCGCAAAAAATTCCGATGCGACTTCGTGGCAGGAACTTTTGCACTAGTTCGGCCCATTTTGCACCAAGTTCCGTAAGGCAACCAAACGGTCTCAAATGCACCCAAATAGTACGGAACGCACTAAAGCATCAGTTTAGGGTCCTATAAGGTGGATCGTGTGCGTTCGTTGCGAAAAATTCCGACGCGACTTCGTGGCACGAACTTTTGCACTGTTTTGGCCCGTTTTGCACCGAGTTCCGTAAGGCAACCAAACGGTCCCAAATGCACCCAAATAGTACGAAACGCACCAAAACGTTAGTTTAGGGTCTAATGGTGTGGATCGGGTGTGTTCGTTGCAAAAAATTCCGACGCGACTTCGTGGCACGAACTTTTGCACTAGTTCGGCCCGTTTTGCACCAAGTTCCGTAAGGCAACCATGGTCTCAAATGCACCCAAATAGTACGGAACACACTTAAACATCAGTTTGGGGCCCAATAAGGTGGATCGTGTGCGTTCGTTGCAAAAAATTCCGACGCGACTTCGTGGCACGAACTTTTGCACTAGTTCGGCACGTTTTGCACCAAGTTCCGTAAGCCAACCAAATGGTCTCAAATGCACCCAAATAGTACGGAACACAGTAAAACATCAGTTTAGGGTCCTATAAGGTGGATCGTGTGCGTTCGTTGCGAAAAATTCCGAAGCGACTTCGTGGCACGAACTTTTGCACTAGTTCAGCCCGTTTTGCACCGAGTTCCGTAAGGCAACCGAACGGTCCCAGATGCACCCAAATAGTACGAAACACACCAAAACATTAGTTTAGGGTCTAATGGGGTGTTTCGGGTTTGTTCGTTGCAAAAAATCCCGGCACGACTTCGTGGCACGAACTTTTGCACTAGTTCGGCCCGCTTTGCACCGAGTTCCGTAAGGCAACCAAACGGTCTCAAATGCACCCAAATAGTAAGAAATACACCAAAACGTCAGTTTAGGGTCCAATGGGGTGGATCGGGAGCCTTCGTCGCGAAAAATTCCGATGCGACTACGTGGCACGAACTTTTGCACTGGTTTGGCCCGCTTTGCACCAAGTTCCGTAAGGCAACCAAACGGTCTCAAATGGACCCAAATAGTAAGGAACGCACTAAAACTTCAGTTTAGTTTCCTATAAGGTGGATCGTGTGCGTTCGTTGCGAAAAATTCTGACGCGTCTTCGTGGCACGAACTTTTGCACTTGTTCGGCCCGTTTTGCACCGAGTTCCGTAAGGCAACCGAACGGTCCCAAATGCACCCAAATAGTATGAAACGTACCAAAACATCAGTTTAGGGTCAAATGGGGTGGATCGGGTGTGTTCGTTGTGAAAAAATTTGATGCGACTTCGTGGCACGAACTTTTGCACTAGTTTGGCCCGCTTTGCACCGAGTTTCGTAAGGCAACCAAACGGTCCCAAATGCACCCAAATAGTATGAAACACATCAAAATGTCAGTTTAGGGTCCAATGGGGTGGATCGGTTGCGTTCGTTCTGAAAAATTCTAACGTGACTTCGTGGCACAAAGTTTTGCACTAGTTCGGCTCGCTTTGCTCCGAGTTTCGTAAGGCAACCAAACGGTCCCCAATGCACCCAACCAGTACTAAACGCACCAAAACGTCAGTTTAGGGTCCAATGGGGTGGATCGGATGCATTCGTTGCGAAAAATTCCGACGCGACTTCATGGCACGAACTTTTGCACTAGTTCGGCCTATTTTGCACCGAGTTCCGTAAGGCAACCGAACGGTCCCAAATGCACCCAAATAGTCGAAATGCACAAAAATGTCATTTTAGGGTCCAATGGGGTGGATCGGGTGCGTTCGTTGCGAAAAATTCCTACGCGACTTTGTGGCACGAACTTTTGCACTAGTTCGGCCCGTTTTGCACCAAGTTCCGTAAGGCAACCAAACGGTCTCAAATGCGCCCAAATAGTACAAATCGCACCAAAACGTAATTTTAGGGTCCAATGGGGTGGATCGGGTGCCTTCATCGCGAAAAATTCCGATGCGACTTCGTGGCACGAACTTTTGCACTAGTTCGGCCCGTTTTCCACCAAGTTCCGTAAAGCAACCAAACAGTCTAAAATGCACCCAAATAGTACGGAACGTTCTAAAACATCTGTTTAGGGTCCTATAAGTTGGATCGTGTGCGTTCGTCGCGAAAAATTCCGATGCGACTTCGTGGCACGAACTTTTGCACTAGTTCGGCCCGTTTTGCACCAAGTTCCGTAAGGCAACCAAACAGTCCCTAATGCACCCAAATAGTATGGAACGCACTAAAACATCAGTTTAGTGTCCTATAAGGTGGATCGTGTGCGTTCGTTGCAAAAAATTCCGATGCGACTTCGTGGCAGGAACTTTTGCACTAGTTCGGCCCATTTTGCACCAAGTTCCGTAAGGCAACCAAACAGTCTCAAATGCACCCAAATAGTATGGAACGCACTAAAACATCAGTTTAGGGTCCTATAAGGTGGATCGTGTGCGTTCGTTACGAAAAATTCCGACGCGTCTTTGTGGCACGAACTTTTGCACTAGTTCGGCCCGTTTTGAACCGAGTTTCGTAAGGCAACCGAACGGTCCCAAATGCACCAAAATAGTATGAAACGCACCAAAACGTCAGTTTAGGGTCCAATGGTGTGGATCGGGTGTGTTCGTTGCAAAAAATTCCGACGCGACTTCGTGGCACGAACTTTTGCACTAGTTCGGCCCGTTTTGCACCAAGTTCCGTAAGGCAACCAAACGGTCTCAAATGCACCCAAATAGTACGGAACACACTTAAACATCAGTTTGGGGCCCTATAAGGTGGATCGTGTGCGTTCGTTGCAAAAAATTCTGACGCGACTTCGTGGCACGAACTTTTGCACTAGTTCGGCACGTTTTGCACCAAGTTCCGTAAGCCAACCAAATGGTCTCAAATGCACCCAAATAGTACGGAACACAGTAAAACATCAGTTTAGGGTCCTATAAGGTGGATCGTGTGCGTTCATTGCAAAAAATTCCGAAGCGACTTCGTGGCACGAACTTTTGCACTAGTTCGGCCCGTTTTGCACCGAGTTCCGTAAGGCAACCGAACGGTCCCAGATGCACCCAAATAGTACGAAACACACCAAAACATTAGTTTAGGGTCTAATGGGGTGGATCGGGTTTGTTCGTTGCGAAAAATCCCGGCACGACTTCGTGGCACGAACTTTTGCACTAGTTCGGCCCGCTTTGCACCGAGTTCCGTAAGGCAACCAAACGGTCTCAAATGCACCCAAATAGTAAGAAATACACCAAAACATCAGTTTAGGGTAAAATGGGGTGGATCGGGAGCCTTCGTCGCGAAAAATTCCGATGCGACTACGTGGCACGAACTTTTGCACTGGTTTGGCCCGCTTTGCACCAAGTTCCGTAAGGCAACCAAACGGTCTCAAATGGACCCAAATAGTAAGGAACGCACTAAAACTTCAGTTTAGTTTCCTATAAGGTGGATCGTGTGCGTTCGTTGCGAAAAATTCTGACGCGTCTTCGTGGCATGAACTTTTGCACTTGTTCGGCCCGTTTTGCACCGAGTTCCGTAAGGCAACCGAACGGTCCCAAATGCACCCAAATAGTACGAAACATACCAAAACATCAGTTTAGGGTCAAATGGGGTGGATCGGGTGTGTTCGTTGTGAAAAAATTTGATTCGACTTCGTGGCACGAACTTTTGCACTAGTTCGGCCCGCTTTGCACCGAGTTTCGTAAGGCAACCAAACGGTCCCAAATGCACCCAAATAGTATGAAACACATCAAAATGTCAGTTTAGGGTCCAATGGGGTGGATGGGTTGCGTTCGTTCTGAAAAATTCTAACGTGACTTCGTGGCACAAAGTTTTGCACTAGTTCGGCTCGCTTTGCACCGAGTTTCGTAAGGCAACCAAACGGTCCCCAATGCACCCAACCAGTACTAAACGCACCAAAACGTCAGTTTAGGGTCCAATGGGGTGGATCGGAAGCATTCGTTGCGAAAAATTCCGACGCGACTTCATGGCACGAACTTTTGCACTAGTTCGGCCTATTTTGCACCGAGTTCCGTAAGGCAACCGAACGGTCCCAAATGCACCCAAATAGTACGAAATGCACAAAAATGTCATTTTAGGGTCCAATGGGGTGGATCGGGTGCGTTCGTTGCGAAAAATTCCTACGCGACTTTGTGGCACGAACTTTTGCACTAGTTCGGCCCGTTTTGCACCAAGTTCCGTAAGGCAACCAAACGGTCTCAAATGCGCCCAAATAGTACAAATCGCACCAAAACGTAATTTTAGGGTCCAATGGGGTGGATCGGGTGCCTTCATCGCGAAAAATTCCGATGCGACTTCGTGGCACGAACTTTTGCACTAGTTCGGCCCGTTTTCCACCAAGTTCCGTAAAGCAACCAAACAGTCTAAAATGCACCCAAATAGTACGGAACGTTCTAAAACATCTGTTTAGGGTCCTATAAGTTGGATCGTGTGCGTTCGTCGCGAAAAATTCCGATGCGACTTCGTGGCACGAACTTTTGCACTAGTTCGGCCCGTTTTGCACCAAGTTCCGTAAGGCAACCAAACAGTCCCTAATGCACCCAAATAGTATGGAACGCACTAAAACATCAGTTTAGTGTCCTATAAGGTGGATCGTGTGCGTTCGCTGCAAAAAATTCCGATGCGACTTCGTGGCAGGAACTTTTGCACTAGTTCGGCCCATTTTGCACCAAGTTCCGTAAGGCAACCAAACAGTCTCAAATGCACCCAAATAGTATGGAACGCACTAAAACATCAGTTTAGGGTCCTATAAGGTGGATCGTGTGCGTTCGTTACGAAAAATTCCGACGCGTCTTTGTGGCACGAACTTTTGCACTAGTTCGGCCCGTTTTGAACCGAGTTTCGTAAGGCAACCGAACGGTCCCAAATGCACCAAAATAGTATGAAACGCACCAAAACGTCAGTTTAGGGTCCAATGGTGTGGATCGGGTGTGTTCGTTGCAAAAAATTCCGACGCGACTTCGTGGCACGAACTTTTGCACTAGTTCGGCCCGTTTTGCACCAAGTTCCGTAAGGCAACCAAACGGTCTCAAATGCACCCAAATAGTACGGAACACACTTAAACATCAGTTTGGGGCCCTATAAGGTGGATCGTGTGCGTTCGTTGCAAAAAATTCTGACGCGACTTCGTGGCACGAACTTTTGCACTAGTTCGGCACGTTTTGCACCAAGTTCCGTAAGCCAACCAAATGGTCTCAAATGCACCCAAATAGTACGGAACACAGTAAAACAACAGTTTAGGGTCCTATAAGGTGGATCGTGTGCGTTCGTTGCGAAAAATTCCGAAGCGACTTCGTGGCACGAACTTTTGCACTAGTTCGGCCCGTTTTGCACCGAGTTCCGTAAGGCAACCGAACGGTCCCAGATGCACCCAAATAGTACGAAACACACCAAAACATTAGTTTAGGGTCTAATGGGGTGGATCGGGTTTGTTCGTTGCGAAAAATCCCGGCACGACTTCGTGGCACGAACTTTTGCACTAGTTCGGCCCACTTTGCACCGAGTTCCGTAAGGCAACCAAACGGTCTCAAAAGCACCCAAATAGTAAGAAATACACCAAAACGTCAGTTTAGGGTAAAATGGGGTGGATCGGGAGCCTTCGTCGCGAAAAATTCCGATGCGACTACGTGGCACGAACTTTTGCACTGGTTTGGCCCGCTTTGCACCAAGTTCCGTCAGGCAACCAAACGGTCTCAAATGCACCCAAATAGTAAGGAACGCACTAAAACTTCAGTTTAGTTTCCTATAAGGTGGATCGTGTGCGTTCGTTGCGAAAAATTCTGACGCGTCTTCGTGGCACGAACTTTTGCACTTGTTCGGCCCGTTTTGCACCGAGTTCCGTAAGGCAACCGAACGGTCCCAAATGCACCCAAATAGTACGGAACACACTTAAACATCAGTTTGGGGCCCAATAAGGTGGATCGTGTGCGTTCGTTGCAAAAAATTCCGACGCGACTTCGTGGCACGAACTTTTGCACTAGTTCGGCACGTTTTGCACCAAGTTCCGTAAGCCAACCAAATGGTCTCAAATGCACCCAAATAGTACGGAACACAGTAAAACATCAGTTTAGGGTCCTATAAGGTGGATCGTGTGCGTTTGTTGCGAAAAATTCCGAAGCGACTTCGTGGCACGAACTTTTGCACTAGTTCAGCCCGTTTTGCACCGAGTTCCGTAAGGCAACCGAACGGTCCCAGATGCACCCAAATAGTACGAAACACACCAAAACATTAGTTTAGGGTCTAATGGGGTGTTTCGGGTTTGTTCGTTGCAAAAAATCCCGGCACGACTTCGTGGCACGAACTTTTGCACTAGTTCGGCCCGCTTTGCACCGAGTTCCGTAAGGCAACCAAACGGTCTCAAATGCACCCAAATAGTAAGAAATACACCAAAACGTCAGTTTAGGGTCCAATGGGGTGGATCGGGAGCCTTCGTCGCGAAAAATTCCGATGCGACTACGTGGCACGAACTTTTGCACTGGTTTGGCCCGCTTTGCACCAAGTTCCGTAAGGCAACCAAACGGTCTCAAATGGACCCAAATAGTAAGGAACGCACTAAAACTTCAGTTTAGTTTCCTATAAGGTGGATCGTGTGCGTTCGTTGCGAAAAATTCTGACGCGTCTTCGTGGCACGAACTTTTGCACTTGTTCGGCCCGTTTTGCACCGAGTTCCGTAAGGAAACCGAACGGTCCCAAATGCACCCAAATAGTACGAAACGTACCAAAACATCAGTTTAGGGTCAAATGGGGTGGATCGGGTGTGTTCGTTGTGAAAAAATTTGATGCGACTTCGTGGCACGAACTTTTGCACTAGTTCGGCCCGCTTTGCACCGAGTTTCGTAAGGCAACCAAACGGTCCCAAATGCACCCAAATAGTATGAAACACATCAAAATGTCAGTTTAGGGTCCAATGGGGTGGATCGGTTGTGTTCGTTCTGAAAAAATCTAACGTGACTTCGTGGCACAAAGTTTTGCACTAGTTCGGCTCGCTTTGCACCGAGTTTCGTAAGGCAACCAAACGGTCCCCAATGCACCCAACCAGTACTAAACGCACCAAAACGTCAGTTTAGGGTCCAATGGGGTGGATCGGATGCATTCGTTGCGAAAAATTCCGACGCGACTTCATGGCACGAACTTTTGCACTAGTTCGGCCTATTTTGCACCAAGTTCCGTAAGGCAACCGAATGGTCCCAAATGCACCCAAATAGTACGAAATGCACAAAAATGTCATTTTAGGGTCCAATGGGGTGGATCGGGTGCGTTCGTTGCGTAAAATTCCTACGCGACTTTGTGGCACGAACTTTTGCACTAGTTCGGCCCGTTTTGCACCAAGTTCCGTGAGGCAACCAAACGGTCTCAAATGCGCCCAAATAGTACAAATCGCACCAAAACGTAATTTTAGGGTCCAATGGGGTGGATCGGGTGCCTTCATCGCGAAAAATTCCGATGCGACTTCGTGGCACGAACTTTTGCACTAGTTCGGCCCGTTTTCCACCAAGTTCCGTAAAGCAACCAAACAGTCTAAAATGCACCCAAATAGTACGGAACGTTCTAAAACATCTGTTTAGGGTCCTATAAGTTGGATCGTGTGCGTTCGTCGCGAAAAATTCCGATGCGACTTCGTGGCACGAACTTTTGCACTAGTTCGGCCCGTTTTGCACCAAGTTCCGTAAGGCAACCAAACAGTCCCTAATGCACCCAAATAGTATGGAACGCACTAAAACATCAGTTTAGTGTCCTATAAGGTGGATCGTGTGCGTTCGTTGCAAAAAATTCCGATGCGACTTCGTGGCAGGAACTTTTGCACTAGTTCGGCCCATTTTGCACCAAGTTCCGTAAGGCAACCAAACAGTCTCAAATGCACCCAAATAGTATGGAACGCACTAAAACATCAGTTTAGGGTCCTATAAGGTGGATCGTGTGCGTTCGTTACGAAAAATTCCGACGCGTCTTTGTGGCACGAACTTTTGCACTAGTTCGGCCCGTTTTGAACCGAGTTTCGTAAGGCAACCGAACGGTCCCAGATGCACCCAAATAGTACGAAACACACCAAAACATTAGTTTAGGGTCTAATGGGGTGGATCGGGTTTGTTCGTTGCGAAAAATCCCGGCACGACTTCGTGGCACGAACTTTTGCACTAGTTCGGCCCGCTTTGCACCGAGTTCCGTAAGGCAACCAAACGGTCTCAAATGCACCCAAATAGTAAGAAATACACCAAAACGTCAGTTTAGGGTAAAATGGGGTGGATCGGGAGCCTTCGTCGTGAAAAATTCCGATGCGACTACGTGGCACGAACTTTTGCACTGGTTTGGCCCGCTTTGCACCAAGTTCCGTAAGGCAACCAAACGGTCTCAAATGGACCCAAATAGTAAGGAACGCACTAAAACTTCAGTTTAGGGTCAAATGGGGTGGATCGGGTGTGTTCGTTGTGAAAAAATTCGATGCGACTTCGTGGCACGAACTTTTGCACTAGTTCGGCCCGCTTTGCACCGAGTTTCGTAAGGCAACCAAACGGTCCCAAATGCACCCAAATAGTATGAAACACATCAAAATGTCAGTTTAGGGTCCAATGGGGTGGATCGGTTGCGTTCGTTCTGAAAAATTCTAACGTGACTTCGTGGCACAAAGTTTTGCACTAGTTCGGCTCGCTTTGCACCGAGTCTCGTAAGGCAACCAAACGGTCCCCAATGCACCCAAACAGTACTAAACGCACCAAAACGTCAGTTTAGGGTCCAATGGGGTGGATCGGATGCATTCGTTGCGAAAAATTCCGACGCGACTTCATGGCACGAACTTTTGCACTAGTTCGGCCTATTTTGCACCGAGTTCCGTAAGGCAACCGAACGGTCCCAAATGCACCCAAATAGTACGAAATGCACCAAAATGTCATTTTAGGGTCCAATGGGGTGGATCGGGTGCGTTCGTTGCGAAAAATTCCTTCGCGACTTTATGGCACGAACTTTTGCACTAGTTCGGCCCGTTTTGCACCAAGTTCCGTAAGGCAACCAAACGGTCTCAAATGCGCCCAAATAGTACGAATCGCACCAAAACATCATTTTAGGGTCCAATGGGGTGGATCGTGTGCCTTCATCGCGAAAAATTCCGATGCGTCTTCGTGGCACAAACTTTTGCACTAGTTCGGCCCGTTTTGCACCAAGTTCCGTAAGGCAACCAAACGGTCCCAAATGCACCCAAATAGTACGAAACGTACCAAAACATCAGTTTAGGGTCAAATGGGGTGGATCGGGTGTGTTCGTTGTGAAAAAATTCGATGCGACTTCGTGGCACGAACTTTTGCACTAGTTCGGCCTGCTTTGCACTGAGTTTCGTAAGGCAACCAAACGGTCCCAAATGCACCCAAATAGTATGAAACACATCAAAATGTCAGTTTAGGGTCCAATGGGGTGGATCGGTTGCGTTCGTTCTGAAAAATTCTAACGTGACTTCGTGGCACAAAGTTTTGCACTAGTTCGGCTCGCTTTGCACCGAGTTTCGTAAGGCAACCAAACGGTCCCCAATGCACCCAAACAGTACTAAACGCACCAAAACGTCAGTTTATTGTCCAATGGGGTGGATCGGATGCATTCGTTGCGAAAAATTCCGACGCGACTTCATGGCACGAACTTTTGCACTAGTTCGGCCTATTTTGCACCGAGTTCCGTAAGGCAACCGAACAGTCCCAAATGCACCCAAATAGTACGAAATGCACCAAAATGTCATTTTAGGGTCCAATGGGGTGGATCGGGTGGGTTCGTTGCGAAAAATTCCTACGCGACTTTGTGGCACGAACTTTTGCACTAGTTCGGCCCGTTTTGCACCAAGTTCCGTAAGGCAACCAAACGGTCTCAAATGCGCCCAAATAGTACGAATCACACCAAAACGTCATTTTAGGGTCCAATGGGGTGGATCGGGTGCCATGATCGCGAAAAATTCTGATGCGACTTCGTGGCACGAACTTTTGCACTAGTTCGGCCCGTTTTGCACCAAGTTCCGTAAGGCAACCAAACGGTCTCAAATGCACCCAAATAGTAAGTAACGCATTAAAATATCAGTTTAGTGTAATATAAGGTGGATCTTGTGCTTTCGTTACGAAAAATTCCGACGCGACTTCGTGGCCCGAACTTTTGCACTAGTTCGACCTGTTTTGCACCGAGTTCCGTAAGGCAACCGAACGGTCCCAAATGCACCCAAATAGTATGAAACACACCAAAACATCAGTTTAGGGTCCAATGGGATGGATCGGGTGTGTTCGTTGTGAAAAATTTGGACGCGACTTCGTGGCACGAACTTTTGCACTAGTTCGACCCGCTTTGCACCGAGTTTCGTAATGCAACCAAACGGTCCCAAATGCACCCAAATAGTATGAAACACACCAAAACATCAGTTTAGGGTCCAATGGGGTGGATCGGGTAAGTTCATTCTGAATAATTCTGACGTGACTTCGTGGCACAAACTTTTGCACTAATCGGCCCGCTTCGTACCGAGTTTCGAAGGCAACCAAACGGTCCCAAATGCACACAAATATTATGAAACGCACCAAAATGTCAGTTTAGGGTCTAATGGGGTGGATCGGGTGCGTTCGTTCTGAAAAATTCTAACGTGACTTCGTAGCAGAAACTTTTGCACTAGTTCGGCCCGTTTTGCACCAAGTTCCGTAAGGCAACCAAACGGTCTCAAATGCACTCAAATAGTACGAAACGCACCAAAACTTCAATATAGGGTCCAATGGGGTGGATCGGGTGCCTTCATCGCGAAAAATTCCGATGCGACTTCGTGGCACGAACTTTTGCACTAGTTCGGCCCGTTTTCCACCAAGTTCCGTAAGGCAACCAAACGGTCTCAAATGCACCCAAATAGTACGGAACGCACTAAAACATCAGTTTAGGGTCCTATAAGGTGGATCGTGTGCGTTCGTTGCGAAAAATTCCGACGCGACTTCGTGGCACGAACTTTTGCACTAGTTCGGACCGTTTTGCACCGAGTTTCGTAAGGCAACCAAACGGTCCCTAATGCACCCAAATAGTAAGAAATACACCAAAACGTCAGTTTAGGGTCCAATGGAGCGGATCGGGTGCCTTCGTCGCGAAAAATTCTGATGCGACTTCGTGGCACGAACTTTTGCACTAGTTCGGCTCGTTTTCCACCAAGTTCCGTAAGGCAACCAAACGGTCTCAAATGCACCCAAATAGTACGGAACGCACTAAAACATCAGTTTAGGGTCCTATAAAGTGGATCGTGTGCGTTCGTTGCAAAAAATTCCGATGCGACTTCGTGGCACGAACTTTTGCACTAGTTCGGCCCGTTTTCCACCAAGTTCCGTAAGGCAACCAAACGGTCTCAAATGCACCCAAATAGTAAGGAACGCACTAAAACTTGAGTTTAGTGTCCTATAAGGTGGATCGTGTGTGTTCGTTGCGAAAAATTCCGACGCGTCTTTGTGGCACGAACTTTTGCACTATTTCGGCCCGTTTTGCACCGAGTTTCGTAAGGCTACCAAACGGTCCCAAATGCACCAAAATAGTATGAAACGCACCAAAACATCAGTTTAGGGTCCAATGGGGTGGATCGGGTGCCTTCGTCGCGAAAAATTCTGATGCGACTTCGTGGCACGAACTTTTGCACTAGTTCGGCCCGTTTTGCACAAAGTTCCGTAAGGCAACCAAACGGTCTCAAATGCACCCAAATAGTACGGAACACAATAAAACATCAGTTTGGGGTCCTATAAGGTGGATCATGTGCATTAATTGCGAAAAATTCCGATGCGACTTCGTGGCACGAACTTTTGCACTAGTTCGGCCCGTTTTCCACCAAGTTCCGTAAGGCAACCAAATGGTCTCAAATGCACCCAAATAGTACGGAACGCACTAAAACATTAGTTCAGGGTCCTATAAGGTGGATCGTGTGCATTCGTTGCAAAAAATTCCGACGCGACTTCGTGGCACGAACTTTTGCAATAGTTCGGCCCGTTTTGCACCAAGTTCCGTAAGGCAACCAAACGGTCCCTAATGCACCCAAATAGTAAGAAATGCACCAAAACGTCAGTTTTGGGTCCAATGGGGTGGATCGGGTGCCTTCAGTCGCGAAAAATTCCGATGCGACTTCGTGGCAGGAACTTTTGCACTAGTTCGGCCCATTTTGCACCGAGTTCCGTAAGGCAACCAAACGGTCACAAATGCACTCAAATAGTACGAAATGCACCAAAATGTTAGTTTAGGGTCCTATGGGGTGGATCGGGTGCGTTCGTTGCGCAAAATTCCTACGCGACTTTGTGGCACGAACTTTTGCACTAGTTCGGCCCGCTTTGCACTGAGTTCCGTAAGGCAACCAAATGGTCCCAAATGCACCAAAATAGTATGAAACGCACCAATACGTTAGTTTAGGGTCCAATGGGGTGGATCGGGTGCCTTCGTCGCAAAAAATTCCGATGCGACTTCGTGGCACAAACTTTTGCACTAGTTCGGCCCGTTTTGCACCAAGTTCCGTAAGGCAACCAAACGGTCTCAAATGCACCCAAATAGTATGGAACACAGTAAAACATTAGTTTAGGGTCCTATAAGGTGGATCGTGTGCGTTCGTTGTGAAAAATTCCGAAGCGACTTTGTGGCACGAACTTTTGCACTAGATCGGCCCGTTTTGCACCGAGTTTTGTAAGGCAACGAAACGGTCCCTAATGCACCTAAATAGTAAGAAATGCACCAAAACGTTAGTTTAGGGTCCAATGGGGTGGATCGGGTGCCTTCAGTCGCAAAAAATTTCGATGCGACTTCGTGGTAGGAACTTTTGCACTAGTTCGGCCCGTTTTGCACCAAGTTCCGTAAGGCAACCAAACGGTCTCAAATGCACCCAAATAGTACGGAATGCACTAAAACATTAGTTTAGGGTCCTATAAGGTGGATCGTGTGCGTTCGTTCCAAAAAATTCCGACGCGACTTCGTAGCACGAACTTTTGCACTAGTTCGGCCCGTTTTGAACTGAGTTCCGTAGGGCAACCGAACGGTCCCAAATGCACCGAAATAGTAAGAAACGCACCAAAACATTAATTTAGGGTCTAATCGGGTGGATCGGGTGTGTTCGTTGCGAAAAATTCCAACGAGACTTCGTGGCATGAAATTTTGCACTAGTTCGGCCCGCTTTGCACCGAGTTTTGTAAGGCACCGAAACGGTCCCTGATGCACCCAAATAGTAAGAAACGCACGAAAACGTCAGTTTAGGGTCCAATGGGGTGGATCGGGTGCTTTTAGTCGCGAAAAATTCCGATGCGACTTCGTTGCAGGAACTTTTGCACTAGTTCGGCCCGTTTTGTACCAAGTTCCGTAAGGCAACCAAACGATCTCAAATGCACCCAAATAGTATGGAACGCACTAAAACATCAGTTTAGGGTCCTATAAGGTGGATCGCGTGGATTTGTAGCAAAATATTCCGACGCGACTTTGTGGCACGAACTTTTGCACTAGTTCGGCCCGTTTTGCACCAAGTTCTGTAAGGCAACCGAACGGTCTCAAATGCACCCAAATAGTACGGAAAAAACTAAAACATTAGTTTAGGGTCCTATAAGGTGGATCGTGTGCGTTCGATGCGAAAAATTCCGACGCGACTTCGTGGCACGAACTTTTGCACTAGTTCGGCCCGTTTTGCACCGAGTTTCGTAAGGCAACCAAACGGTCCCTAATGCAACCAAATAGTAAGAAATACACCAAAACGTCAGTTTAGGGTCCAATGGGGTGGATCGGGTGCCTTCGTCGCGAAAAATTCCGATGCGACTTCGTGGCACGAACTTTTGCACTAGTTCGGCCCGTTTTCCACCAAGTTCCGTAAGGCAACCAAACGGTCTCAAATGCACCCAAATAGTACGGAACGCACTAAAACATCAGTTTAGGGTCCTATAAGGTGGATCGTGTGCGTTCGTTGCAAAAAATTTCGACGCGACTTCGTGGCACGAACTTTTGCACTAGTTCGGCCCGTTTTGCACCAAGTTACGTAAGGCAACCAAACGGTCTCAAATGCACCCAAATAGTAAGGAACGCACTAAAACTTCAGTTTAGTGTCCTATAAGGTGGATCGTGTGCGTTCGTTGCGAAAAATTCCGACGCGTCTTTGTGGCACGAACTTTTGCACTAGTTCGGCCCGTTTTGCACCGAATTTCGTAAGGCAACCAAATGGTCCCAAATGCACCAAAATAGTATGAAACACACCAAAACGTCAGTTTAGGGTCCAATGGGGTGGATCGGGTGCCTTCGTCGCGAAAAATTCCGATGCGACTTCGTGGCACGAACTTTTGCACTAGTTCGGCCCGTTTTCCACCAAGTTCCGTAAGGCAACCAAACGGTCTCAAATGCACCCAAATAGTACGGAACGCACTAAAACAGCAGTTTAGGGTCCTATAAGGTGGATCGTGTGCATTCGTTGCAAAAAATTCCGACGCGACTTCGTGGCACGAACTTTTGCAATAGTTCGGCCCGTTTTGCACCAAGTTCCGTAAGGCAACCAAACGGTCCCTAATGCACCCAAATAGTAAGAAATGCACCAAAACGTCAGTTTAGGGTCCAATGGGGTGGATCGGGTGCCTTCAGTCGCGAAAAATTCCGATGCGACTTCGTGGCAGGAACTTTTGCACTAGTTCGGCCCATTTTGCACCGAGTTCCGTAAGGCAACCAAACGGTCACAAATGCACTCAAATAGTACGAAATGCACCAAAATGTTAGTTTAGGGTCCTATGGGGTGGATCGGGTGCGTTCGTTGCGCAAAATTCCTACGCGACTTTGTGGCACGAACTTTTGAAATAGTTCGGCCCGCTTTGCACTGAGTTCCGTAAGGCAACCAAATGGTCCCAAATGCACCAAAATAGTATGAAACGCACCAATACGTTAGTTTAGGGTCCAATGGGGTGGATCGGGTGCCTTCGTCGCAAAAAATTCCGATGCGACTTCGTGGCACAAACTTTTGCACTAGTTCGGCCCGTTTTGCACCAAGTTCCGTAAGGCAACCAAACGGTCTCAAATGCACCCAAATAGTATGGAACACAGTAAAACATTAGTTTAGGGTCCTATAAGGTGGATCGTGTGCGTTCGTTGTGAAAAATTCCGAAGCGACTTTGTGGCACGAACTTTTGCACTAGATCGGCCCGTTTTGCACCGAGTTTTGTAAGGCAACGAAACGGTCCCTAATGCACCTAAATAGTAAGAAATGCACCAAAACGTTAGTTTAGGGTCCAATGGGGTGGATCGGGTGCCTTCAGTCGCAAAAAATTTTGATGCGACTTCGTGGTAGGAACTTTTGCACTAGTTCGGCCCGTTTTGCACCAAGTTCCGTAAGGCAACCAAACGGTCTCAAATGCACCCAAATAGTACGGAATGCACTAAAACATCAGTTTAGGGTCCTATAAGGTGGATCGTGTGCGTTCGTTCCAAAAAATTCCGACGCGACTTCGTAGCACGAACTTTTGCACTAGTTCGGCCCGTTTTGAACTGAGTTCCGTAGGGCAACCGAACGGTCCCAAATGCACCGAAATAGTAAGAAACGCACCAAAACATTAATTTAGGGTCTAATCGGGTGGATCGGGTGTGTTCGTTGCGAAAAATTTCAACGAGACTTCGTGGCATGAAATTTTGCACTAGTTCGGCCCGCTTTGCACCGAGTTTTGTAAGGCACCGAAACGGTCCCTAATGCACCCAAATAGTAAGAAACGCACGAAAACGTCAGTTTAGGGTCCAATGGGGTGGATCGGGTGCTTTTAGTTGCGAAAAATCCCGATGCGACTTCGTTGCAGGAACTTTTGCACTAGTTCGGCCCGTTTTGTACCAAGTTCCGTAAGGCAACCAAACGATCTCAAATGCACCCAAATAGTATGGAACGCACTAAAACATCAGTTTAGGGTCCTATAAGGTGGATCGCGTGGATTTGTAGCAAAATATTCCGACGCGACTTTGTGGCACGAACTTTTGCACTAGTTCGGCCCGTTTTGCACCAAGTTCTGTAAGGCAACCGAACGGTCTCAAATGCACCCAAATAGTACGGAAAAAACTAAAACATTAGTTTAGGGTCCTATAAGGTGGATCATGTGCGTTCGATGCGAAAAATTCCGACGCGACTTCGTGGCACGAACTTTTGCACTAGTTCGGCCCGTTTTGCACCGAGTTTCGTAAGGCAACCAAACGGTCCCTAATGCAACCAAATAGTAAGAAATACACCAAAACGTCAGTTTAGGGTCCAATGGGGTGGATCGGGTGCCTTCGTCGCGAAAAATTCCGATGCGACTTCGTGGCACGAACTTTTGCACTAGTTCGGCCCGTTTTCCACCAAGTTCCGTAAGGCAACCAAACGGTCTCAAATGCACCCAAATAGTAAGGAACGCACTAAAACATCAGTTTAGGGTCCTATAAGGTGGATCGTGTGCGTTCGTTGCAAAAAATTCCGACGCGACTTCGTGGCACGAACTTTTGCACTAGTTCGGCCCGTTTTGCACCAAGTTACGTAAGGCAACCAAACGGTCTCAAATGCACCCAAATAGTAAGGAACGCACTAAAACTTCAGTTTAGTGTCCTATAAGGTGGATCGTGTGCGTTCGTTGCGAAAAATTCCGACGCGTCTTTGTGGCACGAACTTTTGCACTAGTTCGGCCCGTTTTGCACCGAATTTCGTAAGGCAACCAAATGGTCCCAAATGCACCAAAATAGTATGAAACACACCAAAACGTCAGTTTAGGGTCCAATGGGGTGGATCGGGTGCCTTCGTCGCGAAAAATTCCGATGCGACTTCGTGGCACGAACTTTTGCACTAGTTCGGCCCGTTTTCCACCAAGTTCCGTAAGGCAACCAAACGGTCTCAAATGCACCCAAATAGTACGGAACGCACTAAAACAGCAGTTTAGGGTCCTATAAGGTGGATCGTGTGCGTTCGTTGCAAAAAATTCCGACGCGACTTCGTGGCACGAACTTTTGCACTAGTTCGGCACGTTTTGCACCAAGTTCCGTAAGCCAACCAAATGGTCTCAAATGCACCCAAATAGTACGGAACACAGTAAAACATCAGTTTAGGGTCCTATAAGGTGGATCGTGTGCGTTCGTTGCGAAAAATTCCGAAGCGACTTCGTGGCACGAACTTTTGCACTAGTTCAGCCCGTTTTGCACCGAGTTTCGTAAGGCAACCGAACGGTCCCAGATGCACCCAAATAGTACGAAACACACCAAAACATTAGTTTAGGGTCTAATGGGGTGTTTCGGGTTTGTTCGTTGCAAAAAATCCCGGCACGACTTCGTGGCACGAACTTTTGCACTAGTTCGGCCCGCTTTGCACCGAGTTTCGTAAGGCAACCAAACGGTCTCAAATGCACCCAAATAGTAAGAAATACACCAAAACGTCAGTTTAGGGTCCAATGGGGTGGATCGGGAGCCTTTGTCGCGAAAAATTCCGATGCGACTACGTGGCACGAACTTTTGCACTGGTTTGGCCCGCTTTGCACCAAGTTCCGTAAGGCAACCAAACGGTCTCAAATGGACCCAAATAGTAAGGAACGCACTAAAACTTCAGTTTAGTTTCCTATAAGGTGGATCGTGTGCGTTCGTTGCGAAAAATTCTGACGCGTCTTCGTGGCACGAACTTTTGCACTTGTTCGGCCCGTTTTGCACCGAGTTCCGTAAGGCAACCGAACGGTCCCAAATGCACCCAAATAGTACGAAACGTACCAAAACATCAGTTTAGGGTCAAATGGGGTGGATCGGGTGTGTTCGTTGTGAAAAAATTTGATGCGACTTCGTGGCACGAACTTTTGCACTAGTTCGGCCCGCTTTGCACCGAGTTTCGTAAGGCAACCAAACAGTCCCAAATGCACCCAAATAGTATGAAACACATCAAAATGTCAGTTTAGGGTCCAATGGGGTGGATCGGTTGCGTTCGTTCTGAAAAATTCTAACGTGACTTCGTGGCACAAAGTTTTGCACTAGTTCGGCTCGCTTTGCACCGAGTTTCGTAAGGCAACCAAACGGTCCCCAATGCACCCAACCAGTACTAAACGCACCAAAACGTCTGTTTAGGGTCCAATGGGGTGGATCGGATGCATTCGTTGCGAAAAATTCCGACGCGACTTCATGGCACGAACTTTTGCACTAGTTCGGCCTATTTTGCACCGAGTTCCGTAAGGCAACCGAACGGTCCCAAATGCACCCAAATAGTACGAAATGCACAAAAATGTCATTTTAGGGTCCAATGGGGTGGATCGGGTGCATTCGTTGCGAAAAATTCCTACGCGACTTTGTGGCACGAACTTTTGCACTAGTTCGGCCCGTTTTGCACCAAGTTCCGTAAGGCAACCAAACGGTCTCAAATGCGCCCAAATAGTACAAATCGCACCAAAACGTAATTTTAGGGTCCAATGGGGTGGATCGGGTGCCTTCATCGCGAAAAATTCCGATGCGACTTCGTGGCACGAACTTTTGCACTAGTTCGGCCTGTTTTCCACCAAGTTCCGTAAAGCAACCAAACAGTCTAAAATGCACCCAAATAGTACGGAACGTTCTAAAACATCTGTTTAGGGTCCTATAAGTTGGATCGTGTGCGTTCGTCGCGAAAAATTCCGATGCAACTTCGTGGCACGAACTTTTGCACTAGTTCGGCCCGTTTTGCACCAAGTTCCGTAAGGCAACCAAACAGTCCCTAATGCACCCAAATAGTATGGAACGCACTAAAACATCAGTTTAGTGTCCTATAAGGTGGATCGTGTGCGTTCGTTGCAAAAAATTCCGATACGACTTCGTGGCAAGAACTTTTGCACTAGTTCGGCCCATTTTGCACCAAGTTCCGTAAGGCAACCAAACAGTCTCAAATGCACCCAAATAGTATGGAACGCACTAAAACATCAGTTTAGGGTCCTATAAGGTGGATCGTGTGCGTTCGTTACGAAAAATTCCGACGCGTCTTTGTGGCACGAACTTTTGCACTAGTTCGGCCCGTTTTGAACCGAGTTTTGTAAGGCAACCGAACGGTCCCAAATGCACAAAAATAGTATGAAACGCACCAAAACGTCAGTTTAGGGTCCAATGGTGTGGATCGGGTGTGTTCGTTGCAAAAAATTCCGACGCGACTTCGTGGCACGAACTTTTGCACTAGTTCGGCCCGTTTTGCACCAAGTTCCGTAAGGCAACCAAACGGTCTCAAATGCACCCAAATAGTACGGAACACACTTAAACATCAGTTTGGGGCCCTATAAGGTGGATCGTGTGCGTTCGTTGCAAAAATTCTGACGCGACTTCGTGGCACGAACTTTTGCACTAGTTCGGCACGTTTTGCACCAAGTTCCGTAAGCCAACCAAATGGTCTCAAATGCACCCAAATAGTACGGAACACAGTAAAACATCAGTTTAGGGTCCTATAAGGTGGATCGTGTGCGTTCGTTGCGAAAAATTCCGAAGCGACTTCGTGGCACGAACTTTTGCACTAGTTCGGCCCGTTTTGCACCGAGTTTCGTAAGGCAACCGAACGGTCCCAGATGCACCCAAATAGTACGAAACACACCAAAACATTAGTTTAGGGTCTAATGGGGTGGATCGGGTTTGTTCGTTGCGAAAAATCCCGGCACGACTTCGTGGCACGAACTTTTGCACTAGTTCGGCCCGCTTTGCACCGAGTTCCGTAAGGCAACCAAACGGTCTCAAATGCACCCAAATAGTAAGAAATACACCAAAACGTCAGTTTAGGGTAAAATGGGGTGGATCGGGAGCCTTCGTCGCGAAAAATTCCGATGCGACTACGTGGCACGAACTTTTGCACTGGTTTGGCCCGCTTTGCACCAAGTTCCGTAAGGCAACCAAACGGTCTCAAATGCACCCAAATAGTAAGGAACGCACTAAAACTTCAGTTTAGTTTCCTATAAGGTGGATCGTGTGCGTTCGTTGCGAAAAATTCTGACGCGTCTTCGTGGCACGAACTTTTGCACTTGTTCGGCCCGTTTTGCACCGAGTTCCGTAAGGCAACCGAACGGTCCCAAATGCACCCAAATAGTACGAAACGTACCAAAACATCAGTTTAGGGTCAAATGGGGTGGATCGGGTGTGTTCGTTGTGAAAAAATTCGATGCGACTTCGTGGCACGAACTTTTGCACTAGTTCGGCCCGCTTTGCACCGAGTTTCGTAAGGCAACCAAACGGTCCCAAATGCACCCAAATAGTATGAAACACATCAAAATGTCAGTTTAGGGTCCAATGGGGTGGATCGGTTGCGTTCGTTCTGAAAAATTCTAACGTGACTTCGTGGCACAAAGTTTTGCACTAGTTCGGCTCGCTTTGCACCGAGTCTCGTAAGGCAACCAAACGGTCCCCAATGCACCGAAACAGTACTAAACGCACCAAAACGTCAGTTTAGGGTCCAATGGGGTGGATCGGATGCATTCGTTGCGAAAAATTCCGACGCGACTTCATGGCACGAACTTTTGCACTAGTTCGGCCTATTTTGCACCGAGTTCCGTAAGGCAACCGAACGGTCCCAAATGCACCCAAATAGTACGAAATGCACCAAAATGTCATTTTAGGGTCCAATGGGGTGGATCGGGTGCGTTCGTTGCGAAAAATTCCTTCGCGACTTTATGGCACGAACTTTTGCACTAGTTCGGCCCGTTTTGCACCAAGTTCCGTAAGGCAATCAAACGGTCTCAAATGCGCCCAAATAGTACGAATCGCACCAAAACATCATTTTAGGGTCCAATGGGGTGGATCGTGTGCCTTCATCGCGAAAAATTCCGATGCGTCTTCGTGGCACGAACTTTTGCACTAGTTCGGCCCGTTTTGCACCAAGTTCCGTAAGGCAACCAAACGGTCCCAAATGCACCCAAATAGTACGAAACGTACCAAAACATCAGTTTAGGGTCAAATGGGGTGGATCGGGTGTGTTCGTTGTGAAAAAATTCGATGCGACTTCGTGGCACGAACTTTTGCACTAGTTCGGCCTGCTTTGCACTGAGTTTCGTAAGGCAACCAAACGGTCCCAAATGCACCCAAATAGTATGAAACACATCAAAATGTCAATTTAGGGTCCAATGGGGTGGATCGGTTGCGTTCGTTCTGAAAAATTCTAACGTGACTTCGTGGCACAAAGTTTTGCACTAGTTCGGCTCGCTTTGCACCGAGTTTCGTAAGGCAACCAAACGGTCCCCAATGCACCCAAACAGTACTAAACGCACCAAAACGTCAGTTTAGGGTCCAATGGGGTGGATCGGATGCATTCGTTGCGAAAAATTCCGACGCGACTTCATGGCACGAACTTTTGCACTAGTTCGGCCTATTTTGCACCGAGTTCCGTAAGGCAACCGAACAGTCCCAAATGCACCCAAATAGTACGAAATGCACCAAAATGTCATTTTAGGGTCCAATGGGGTGGATCGGGTGGGTTCGTTGCGAAAAATTCCTACGCGACTTTGTGGCACGAACTTTTGCACTAGTTCGGCCCGTTTTGCACCAAGTTCCGTAAGGCAACCAAAGGGTCTCAAATGCGCCCAAATAGTACGAATCACACCAAAACATCATTTTAGGGTCCAATGGGGTGGATCGGGTGCCTTGATCGCGAAAAATTCCGATGCGACTTCGTGGCACGAACTTTTGCACTAGTTCGGCCCGTTTTGCACCAAGTTCCATAAGGCAACCAAACGGTCTCAAATGCACCCAAATAGTAAGTAACGCATTAAAATATCAGTTTAGTGTAATATAAGGTGGATCTTGTGCTTTCGTTACGAAAAATTCCGACGCGACTTCGTGGCCCGAACTTTTGCACTAGTTCGACCTGTTTTGCACCGAGTTCCGTAAGGCAACCGAACGGTCCCAAATGCACCCAAATAGTATGAAACACACCAAAACATCAGTTTAGGGTCCAATGGGATGGATCGGGTGTGTTCGTTGTGAAAAATTTGGACGCGACTTCGTGGCACGAACTTTTGCACTAGTTCGACCCGCTTTGCACCGAGTTTTGTAATGCAACCAAACGGTCCCAAATGCACCCAAATAGTATGAAACACACCAAAACATCAGTTTAGGGTCCAATGGGGTGGATCGGGTAAGTTCGTTCTGAATAATTCTGACGTGACTTCGTGGCACAAACTTTTGCACTAATCGGCCCGCTTCGTACCGAGTTTCGAAGGCAACCAAACGGTCCCAAATGCAAACAAATATTATGAAACGCACCAAAATGTCAGTTTAGGGTCTAATGGGGTGGATCGGGTGCGTTCGTTCTGAAAAATTCTAACGTGACTTCGTAGCAGAAACTTTTGCACTAGTTCGGCCCGTTTTGCACCAAGTTCCGTAAGGCAACCAAACGGTCTCAAATGCACTCAAATAGTACGAAACGCACCAAAACTTCAATATAGGGTCCAATGGGGTGGATCGGGTGCCTTCATCGCGAAAAATTCCGATGCGACTTCGTGGCACGAACTTTTGCACTAGTTCGGCCCGTTTTCCACCAAGTTCCGTAAGGCAACCAAACGGTCTCAAATGCACCCAAATAGTACGGAACGCACTAAAACATCAGTTTAGGGTCCTATAAGGTGGATCGTGTGCGTTCGTTGCGAAAAATTCCGACGCGACTTCGTGGCACGAACTTTTGCACTAGTTCGGACCGTTTTGCACCGAGTTTCGTAAGGCAACCAAACGGTCCCTAATGCACCCAAATAGTAAGAAATACACCAAAACGTCAGTTTAGGGTCCAATGGAGTGGATCGGGTGCCTTCGTCGCGAAAAATTCTGATGCGACTTCGTGGCACGAACTTTTGCACTAGTTCGGCTCGTTTTCCACCAAGTTCCGTAAGGCAACCAAATGGTCTCAAATGCACCCAAATAGTACGGAACGCACTAAAACATCAGTTTAGGGTCCTATAAAGTGGATTGTGTGCATTCGTTGCAAAAAATTCCGACGCGACTTCGTGGCACGAACTTTTGCACTAGTTCGGCCCGTTTTGCACCAAGTTCCGTAAGGCAACCAAACGGTCTCAAATGCACCCAAATAGTAAGGAACACACTAAAACTTGAGTTTAGTGTCCTATAAGGTGGATCGTGTGTGTTCGTTGCGAAAAATTCCGACGCGTCTTTGTGGCACGAACTTTTGCACTATTTCGGCCCGTTTTGCACCGAGTTTCGTAAGGCTACCAAACGGTCCCAAATGCACCAAAATAGTATGAAACACACCAAAACATCAGTTTAGGGTCCAATGGGGTGGATCGGATGCCTTCGTCGCGAAAAATTCTGATGCGACTTCGTGGCACGAACTTTTGCACTAGTTCGGCCCGTTTTGCACAAAGTTCCGTAAGGCAACCAAACGGTCTCAAATGCACCCAAATAGTACGGAACACAATAAAACATCAGTTTGGGGTCCTATAAGGTGGATCGTGTGCATTCATTGCGAAAAATTCCGATGCGACTTCGTGGCACGAACTTTTGCACTAGTTCGGCCCGTTTTCCACCAAATTCCGTAAGGCAACCAAATGGTCTCAAATGCACCCAAATAGTACGGAACGCACTAAAACATTAGTTCAGGGTCCTATAAGGTGGATCGTGTGCATTCGTTGCAAAAAATTCCGACGCGACTTCGTGGCACGAACTTTTGCAATAGTTCGGCCCGTTTTGCACCAAGTTCCGTAAGGCAACCAAACGGTCCCTAATGCACCCAAATAGTAAGAAATGCACCAAAACGTCAGTTTTGGGTCCAATGGGGTGGATCGGGTGCCTTCAGTCGCGAAAAATTCCGATGCGACTTCGTGGCAGGAACTTTTGCACTAGTTCGGCCCATTTTGCACCGAGTTCCGTAAGGCAACCAAACGGTCACAAATGCACTCAAATAGTACGAAATGCACCAAAATGTTAGTTTAGGGTCCTATGGGGTGGATCGGGTGCGTTCGTTGCGCAAAATTCCTACGCGACTTTGTGGCACGAACTTTTGCACTAGTTCGGCCCGCTTTGCACTGAGTTCCGTAAGGCAACCAAATGGTCCCAAATGCACCAAAATAGTATGAAACGCACCAATACGTTAGTTTAGGGTCCAATGGGGTGGATCGGGTGCCTTCGTCGCAAAAAATTCCGATGCGACTTCGTGGCACAAACTTTTGCACTAGTTCGGCCCGTTTTGCACCAAGTTCCGTAAGGCAACCAAACGGTCTCAAATGCACCCAAATAGTATGGAACACAGTAAAACATTAGTTTAGGGTCCTATAAGGTGGATCGTGTGCGTTCGTTGTGAAAAATTCCGAAGCGACTTTGTGGCACGAACTTTTGCACTAGATCGGCCCGTTTTGCACCGAGTTTTGTAAGGCAACGAAACGGTCCCTAATGCACCTAAATAGTAAGAAATGCACCAAAACGTTAGTTTAGGGTCCAATGGGGTGGATCGGGTGCCTTCAGTCGCAAAAAATTTCGATGCGACTTCGTGGTAGGAACTTTTGCACTAGTTCGGCCCGTTTTGCACCAAGTTCTGTAAGGCAACCAAACGGTCTCAAATGCACCCAAATAGTACGGAATGCACTAAAACATCAGTTTAGGGTCCTATAAGGTGGATCGTGTGCGTTCGTTCCAAAAAATTCCGACGCGACTTCGTAGCACGAACTTTTGCACTAGTTCGGCCCGTTTTGAACTGAGTTCCGTAGGGCAACCGAACGGTCCCAAATGCACCGAAATAGTAAGAAACGCACCAAAACACTAATTTAGGGTCTAATCGGGTGGATCGGGTGTGTTCGTTGCGAAAAATTCCAACGAGACTTCGTGGCATGAAATTTTGCACTAGTTCGGCCCGCTTTGCACCGAGTTTTGTAAGGCACCGAAACGGTCCCTAATGCACCCAAATACTAAGAAACGCACGAAAACGTCAGTTTAGGGTCCAATGGGGTGGATCGGGTGCTTTTAGTCGCGAAAAATTCCGATGCGACTTCGTGGCAGGAACTTTTGCACTAGTTCGGCCCGTTTTGTACCAAGTTCCGTAAGGCAACCAAACGATCTCAAATGCACCCAAATAGTATGGAACGCACTAAAACATCAGTTTAGGGTCCTATAAGGTGGATCGCGTGGATTTGTAGCAAAATATTCCGACGCGACTTTGTGGCACGAACTTTTGCACTAGTTCGGCCCGTTTTGCACCAAGTTCTGTAAGGCAACCGAACGGTCTCAAATGCACCCAAATAGTACGGAAAAAACTAAAACATTAGTTTAGGGTCCTATAAGGTGGATCGTGTGCGTTCGATGCGAAAAATTCCGACGCGACTTCGTGGCACGAACTTTTGCACTAGTTCGGCCCGTTTTGCACCGAGTTTCGTAAGGCAACCAAACGGTCCCTAATGCAACCAAATAGTAAGAAATACACCAAAACGTCAGTTTAGGGTCCAATGGGGTGGATCGGGTGCCTTCGTCGCGAAAAATTCCGATGCGACTTCGTGGCACGAACTTTTGCACTAGTTCGGCCCGTTTTCCACCAAGTTCCGTAAGGCAACCAAACGGTCTCAAATGCACCCAAATAGTACGGAACGCACTAAAACATCAGTTTAGGGTCCTATAAGGTGGATCGTGTGCGTTCGTTGCAAAAAATTCCGACGCGACTTCGTGGCACGAACTTTTGCACTAGTTCGGCCCGTTTTGCACCAAGTTACGTAAGGCAACCAAACGGTCTCAAATGCACCCAAATAGTAAGGAACGCACTAAAACTTCAGTTTAGTGTCCTATAAGGTGGATCGTGTGCGTTCGTTGCGAAAAATTCCGACGCGTCTTTGTGGCACGAACTTTTGCACTAGTTCGGCCCGTTTTGCACCGAATTTCGTAAGGCAACCAAATGGTCCCAAATGCACCAAAATAGTATGAAAACACACCAAAACGTCAGTTTAGGGTCCAATGGGGTGGATCGGGTGCCTTCGTCGCGAAAAATTCCGATGCGACTTCGTGGCACGAACTTTTGCACTAGTTCGGCCCGTTTTCCACCAAGTTCCGTAAGGCAACCAAACGGTCTCAAATGCACCCAAATAGTACGGAACGCACTAAAACAGCAGTTTAGGGTCCTATAAGGTGGATCGTGTGCGTTCGTTGCAAAAAATTCCGACGCGACTTCGTGGCACGAACTTTTGCAATAGTTCGGCCCGTTTTGCACCAAGTTCCGTAAGGCAACCAAACGGTCCCTAATGCACCCAAATAGTAAGAAATGCACCAAAACGTCAGTTTAGGGTCCAATGGGGTGGATCGGGTGCCTTCAGTCGTGAAAAATTCCGATGCGACTTCGTGGCAGGAACTTTTGCACTAGTTCGGCCCATTTTGCACCGAGTTCCGTAAGGCAACCAAACGGTCACAAATGCACACAAATAGTACGAAATGCACCAAAATGTCAGTTTAGGGTCCAATGGGGTGGATCGGGTGCGTTCGTTGCGTAAAATTCCTACGCGACTTTGTGGCACGAACTTTTGCACTAGTTCGGCCCGCTTTGCACTGAGTTTCGTAAGGCAACCAAACGGTCCCAAATGCACCAAAATAATATGAAATGCAACAAAACGTTAGTTTAGGGTCCAATGGGGTGGATCGGGTGCCTTCGTCGCAAAAAATTCCGATGCGACTTCGTGGCACGAACTTTTGCACTAGTTCGGCCCGTTTTGCACCAAGTTCCGTAAGGCAACCAAACGGTCTCAAATGCACCCAAATAGTATGGAACACTGTAAAACATCAGTTTAGGGTCCTATAAGGTGGATCGTGTGCGTTAGTTGCGAAAAATTCCGACGCGACTTCATGGCACGAACTTTTGCACTAGTTCGGCCCATTTTGCACCGAGTTCCGTAAGGCAACCGAACGGTCCCAAATGCACCCAAGTAGTACGAAATGCACCAAAATGTCATTTTAGGGTCCAATGGGGTGGATCAGGTGCATTCGTTGTGAAAAATTCCTACGCGACTTTGTGGCACGAACTTTTGCACTAGTTCGGCCCGTTTTGCACCATGTTCCGTAAGGCAACCAAACGGTCTCAAATGCACCCAAATAGTACGAAACGCACCAAAACGTCAATTTAGGGTCCAATGGGGTGGATCGGGTGTCTTCATCGCGAAAAATTCCGATGCGACTTCGTGGCACGGACTTTTGCACTAGTTCGGCCTGTTTTGCACCAAGTTCTGTAAGGCAACCAAACGGTCTCAAATGCACCCAAATAGTAAGGAACGCATTAAAATATCAGTTTAGTGTAATATAAGGTGGATCTTGTGCGTTCGTTGCAAAAAATTCCGACGCGACTTCGTGGCACGAACTTTTGCACTAGTTCGCCCTGTTTTGCACCGAGTTCCGTAAGGCAACCGAACGGTCCCAAATGCATCCAAATAGTACAAAACGCACCAAAACATCAGTTTTGGGTCCAATGGGGTGGATCGGGTGCCTTCGTCGTGAAAAATTCCGATGCGACTTCGTGGCACGAACTTTTGCACTAGTTCGGCCCGTTTTGCACCGAGTTCCGTAAGGCAACCATACAGTCTCAAATGCACCCAAATAGTACGAAACGCACTAAAACATTAGTTTAGGGTCCTATAAGGTGGATTGTGTTCGTTCGTTGCAAAATATTCCGACGCGACTTCGTGGCACGAACATTTGCACTAGTTTGGCCCGTTTTGCACCAAGTTCCGTAAGGCAACCAAACGGTCTCAAATGCACCCAAATAGTACAGACCGCACTAAAACATCAGTTCATGGTCCTATAAGGTGGATCGTTTGCGTTCGTTGCGAAAAATTCCGACGCGACTTCGTGGCACGAACTTTTGCACTAGTTCGGCCCGTTTTGCACCGAGTTTCGTAAGGCAACCAAACGGTCCCTAATGCACCCAAATAGTAAGAAACGCACTAAAACGTCAGTTTAGGGTCCAATGGGGTGGATCGGGTGCGTTCGTTCTGAAAAATTCTGACGTGACTTCGTGGCACAAATTTTGCACTAATTCGGTCCGCTTTGCACCGAGTTTCGAAGGCAACCAAACGGTCTCAAATGCCCACAAATATTATGAAGCACACCAAAATGTCAGTTTTGGGTCCAATGGGGTGGATCGGGTGCCTTCGTTGCGAAAAATTCTGACGCGACTTCGTGGCACAAACTTTTGCACTAGTTCGGCCCGTTTTGCACCGAGTTCCGTAAGGCAACCGAACGGTCCCAAATGCACCCAAATAGTACGAAATGCACCAAAACATTAGTTTAGGGTCTATTGGGGTGGATCAGGTGTATTCGTTGCGAAAAATTCCGACGCGACTTCGTGGCACGAACTTGTGCACTAGTTCGGCCCGCTTTGCACCGAGTTCCGTAAAGCAACCAAACGGTCTCAAATGCACCCAAATAGTAAGAAATATAACAAAACGTCAGTTTAGGGTCCAATGGGGTGGATCCGGTGCCTTCGTCGCGAAAAATTCCGATGCGACTTCATGGCACGAACTTTTGCACCAGTTCGGCCCGTTTTCCACCAAGTTCCGTAAGGCAACCAAACGGTCTAAAATGCACCCAAATAGTATGGAACGCACTAAAATATCAGTTTTGGGTCCTATAAGGTGGATCGTGTGCGTTTGTTGCAAAAAATTCCGACGCGACTTCGTGGCACGAACTTTTGCACTAATTCGGCCCGTTTTGCACCAAGTTCCGTAAGGCAACCAAACAGTCCCTAATGCACCCAAATAGTAAGAAATGCACCAAAATGTCAGTTTAGGGTCCAATGGGGTGGATCAGGTGCCTTCAGTCGCGAAAAATTCCGATGCGACTTCGTGGCAGGAACTTTTGCACTAGTTCGGCCCGTTTTGCACCAAGTTCCGCAAGGCAACCAAACGGTCTCAAATGCACCCAAATAGTACGGAGCGCACTAAAACATCAGTTTAGGGTCCTATAAGGTGGATTGTGTGCGTTCGTTCTGAAAAATTCTGACGCGACTTCGTGGCACGACCTTTTGCACTAGTTCGGCCCGTTTTGCACTGAGTTCCGTAAGGCAACCGAATCGTCCCAAATGCACCCAAATAGTACGAAACTCACCAAAACATTAATTTAGGGTATAATGGGGTGGATCGGGTGTGTTCGTTGCGAAAAATTCCAACGCAACTTCGTGGCACGAAGTTTTGCACTAGTTCGGACCGTTTTGCACCAAGTTCCGTAAGGCAACCAAACGGTCTCAAATGCACCCAAATAGTACGGAACGCACTAAAACATCATTTTAGGGTCCTATAAGGTGGATTGTGTGCGTTCGTTGCAAAAAATTCCGACGCGACTTCGTGGCACGAACATTTGCACTAGTTCGGCCCGTTTTGCACCAAGTTCCGTAAGGCAACCAAACGGTCTCAAATGCACCCAAATAGTACGAAACGCACCAAAACATCAGTTTAGGGTGCATTAAGGTGGATCGTGTGCATTCATTGCAAAAAATTCCGATGCAACTTCGTTGCACGAACTTTTGCACTAGTTCGGCCTGTTTTGCACCAAGTTCCGTAAGGCAACCAAACGGTCTCAAATGCACCCAAATAGTACGGACCGCACTAAAACATCAATTTAGGGTCCTATAAGGTGGATCGTGTGTGTTCGTTGCGAAAAATTCCGACGCGACTTCGTGGCACGAACTTTTGCACTTGTTCGGCCCGTTTTGCACCAAGTTTCGTAAGGCAACCAAACAGTCCCAAATGCACCCAAATAGTATGAAACGCACCAAAACGTCAGTTTAGGGTCCAATGGGGTGGATCGGGTGCGTTCGTTCTGAAAAATTCTGACGTGACTTCGTGGCACAAATTTTGCACTAATTCGGCCCACTTTGCACCGAGTTTTGAAGGCAACCAAACGGTCCCAAATGCACAAAAATATTATGAAGCACACCAAAATGTCAGTTTAGGGTCCAATGGGGTGGATCGGGTGCGTTCGTTCTGAAAAATTCTGACGTGACTTCGTGCCAGAAACTTTTGCACTAGTTCGGCCCGTTTTGCACCAAGTTCCGTAAGGCAACCAAACGGTCTCAAATGCTCCCAAGTAGTACGGAACACACTAAAACATCAGTTTAGGGTCCTATAAGGTGGATTGTGTGCGTTCGTTGCAAAAAATTCCGACGCGACTTCATGGCACGAACTTTTGCACTAGTTCGGCTCGTTTTGCACCAAGTTCCGTAAGGCAACCAAACGGTCTCAAATGCACCCAAATAGTACGGAACGCACTAAAACATCAGTTTAGGGTCCTATAAGGTGGATCGTGTGCGTTCGTTGCGAAAAATTCTGACGCGTCTTCGTGGCACGAACTTTTGTACTAGTTAGGCCCGTTTTACACCGAGTTCCGTAAGGCAACCGAACGGTCCCCAAATGCACCCAAATAGTACAAAACGCACCATAACGTCAGTTTAGGGTCCAATGGGGTGGATCCGGTGTGTTCATTGTGAAAAGTTTCGATGCGACTTCGTGGTACGAACTTTTGCACTAGTTCGGCCCGCTTTGCACCGAGTTTCGTAAGGCAACCAAACGGTCCCAAATGCACCCAAATAGTATGAAACGCATCAAAATGTCAGTTTAGGGTCCAATGGGGTGAATCGGGTGCGTTCGATCTGAAAAATTCTAACGTGACTTCGTGGCACAAACTGTTGCACTAGTTCGGCCCGCTTTGCACCGAGTTTCGTAACGCAACCAAACGGTCCCAAATGCACCCAAATAGTACGAAACACACCAAAACGTCAGTTTAGGGTCCAATGGGGTGGATCGGGTGCGTTCAGTCACGAAAAATTCCGATGCGACATCGTGGCAGGAACATTTGCACTAGTTCGGCCCGTTTTGCACCAAGTTCCGTAAGGCAACCAAACAGTCTCAAATGCACCAAAATAGTACGGAACGCACTAAAACATCAGTTTAGGGTCCTATAAGGTGGATCGTATGCGTTCGTTGCAAAAAATTCCGACGCGACTTAATGGCACGAACTTTTGCACTAGTTTGGCCTGTTTTGCACCAAGTTCCGTAAGGCAACCAAACGGTCCCAAATGCACCCAAATAGTACGGAACGCACTAAAACATCAGTTTAGAGTCCTATAAGGTGGATTGTGTGCGTTCGTTGCGAAAAATTCCGACGCGACTTCGTGCCACGAACTTTTGCACTAGTTCGGCCCGTTTTGCACTAAGTTCTGTAAGGCAACAAAACGGTCTCAAATGCACCCAAATAGTACGGAACACACTAAAACATCAGTTTAGGGTCCTATAAGGTGGATCGTGTGCGTTCGTTGCGAAAAATTCCGACATGACTTCGTGGCACGAACTTTTGCACTAGTTCGGCCCGTTTTGCACCGAGTTTCATAAGGCAACCAAACGGTCCCTAATGCACCCAAATAGCATGAAATACACCAAAACATCAGTTTAGGGTCCAATGGGGTGCATCGGGTGCCTTCGTCGCGAAAAATTCCGATGCGACTTCGTGGCACGAACTTTTGCACTAGTTCGGCCCGTTTTGCACCAAGTTCCGTAAGGCAACCAAACAGTCTCAAATGCACCCAAATAGTACGAAATGCACTAAAACATTAGTTTAGGGTCCTATAAGGTGGATTGTGTTCGTTCGTTGCAAAATATTCCGACGCGACTTCGTGGCACGAACAATTGCACTAGTTTGGCCCGTTTTGCACCAAGTTCCGTAAGGCAACCAAATGGTCTCAAATGCACCCAAATAGTACGGACCGCACTAAAACATCAGTTCATGGTCCTATAAGGTGGATCGTGTGCGTTCGTTGCGAAAAATTCCGACGCGACTTCGTGGCACGAACTTTTGCACTAGTTCGGCCCGTTTTGCACCGAGTTTCGTAAGGCAACCAAACGGTCCCTAATGCACCCAAATAGTAAGAAATACACCAAAATGTTAGTTTAGGGTCCAATGGGGTGGATCGGGTGCTGATGGAACCCGCTGGGGTTTGCTCCCGATCTTTCGATGAGAGTGGGGGATAACTCGATTTGAGGAGGATCGACGTTGTGCTGCTCGACTACAACACCACAAGGGCTGCGCTGCGCCTTAGCGATAGTTACACCGCCTCCAATTTGTGTTGTTCTTGCTGTGCCAAGAACAACCTTGAACCTGCAAGCAAATCGAAGAACAAGCAAGAACAAGTGGACAAGCAAACAGCACACAGACCTTGCCCAAAGGATAAATCTGATACACACGAAGTTGGGGTTCTGAATCAAGCAAATCGGGTGGTCTAATCGATACACGCGTTTACAAGGAAGTAGCAGCAGCTAAACTTACAACCAAACAAAACCCAAGTCTCAAATGGTGGCTGCTGGTGGTTTATATAGGTGGGGGAGCAGCCAAGAGGCGTGGGGGGTGTAAACCCTAACTTAAAATGGGCCCCTAGTGGGCTGAACTAGATACAAGGGCCTCAGCCCAAGACTGGAAGACTGAACGTCATTTTGGCGATTCTGCTTAGCTCCTTTGGAATTTCATCTTGAGGTTGGATCCATCTCAAAGTAGACTTCAGGAGCTTTCCAACAAGTACTCATTGGCTTCAAACAATATTCAGAGCTAAGAGTTATGGCCTTCCGAATTTGCCCCTTCCTGGAGGTCCGAACTGGTATGGTCCGATCTGATCATCCACACTCGCTTTCTTGTGTTTGCTCTCCCTCCAATCTGGTTCATGTCCCAAGTTCCTAAGAATAAGAAAAGCATCACAAGAATTTAGTAGTACCCCATTCATGGATGATGGTTTATGGACAGCGAGGAACGAGTTTACCTGATAATTTAGCTCTCGTGCACGAGCTCTTGTCATTGGTCCTTGCTGCGTAGTAGGCATGGGTGTATCATTGGGAGGGATGTCCTCATCAGGTGCCTTCGTTGCGAAAAATTCCGATGCGACTTCGTGGCACGAACTTTTGCACTAGTTCGGCCCGTTTTCCACCAAGTTCCGTAAGGCAACCAAACGGTCTCAAATGCACCCAAATAGTATGGAACGCACTAAAATATCAGTTTTGGGTCCTATAAGTTGGATCGTGTGCGTTTGTTGCAAAAAATTCCGACGCGACTTCGTGGCACGAACTTTTGCACTAATTCGGCCCGTTTTGCACCAAGTTCCGTAAGGCAACCAAACGGTCCCTAATGCATCCAAATAGTAAGAAATGGACTAAAACGTCAGATTAGGGTCCAATGGGGTGGATCGGGTGCCTTCAGTCGCGAAAAATTCCGATGCGACTTCGTGGCAGGAACTTTTGCACCAGTTCGTCCCGTTTTGCACCAAATTCCGTAAGCAACCAAACGGTCTCAAATGCACCCAAATAGTACGGAGCGCACTAAAACATCAGTTTAGGGTCCTATAAGGTGGATGGTGTGTGTTCGTTCAGAAAAATTCCGAGGCGACTTCGTGGCACGAACTTTTGCACTAGTTCGGCCCGTTTTGCACTGAGTTCCGTAAGGCAACCGAACGGTCCCAAATGCACCCAAATAGTACGAAACGCACCAAAACATAAATTTAGGGTATAATGGGGTGGATCGGGTGTGTTCGTTGCGAAAAATTCCAACGCAACTTCGTGGCACGAACTTTTGCACTAGTTCGGACCGTTTTGCACCAAGTTCCGTAAGGCAACCAAACGGTCTCAAATGCACCCAAATAGTACGAAATGCACTAAAACATCAGTTTAGAGTCCTATAAGGTGGATTGTGTACGTTCGTTGCAAAAAATTCCGATGCGACTTCGTGGCACGAACATTTGCACTAGTTCGGCCCGTTTTGCACCAAGTTCCGTAAGGCAACCAAACGGTCTCAAATGCACCCAAATAGTACGAAATGCACCAAAACATCAGTTTAGAGTGCATTAATGTGGATCGTGTGCATTTGTTGCAAAAAATTCCGACACGACTTCGTTGCACGAACTTTTGCACTAGTTCGGCCTGTTTTGCACCAAGTTCCGTAAGGCAACTAAACGGTCTCAAATGCACCCAAATAGTACGGACCGCACTAAAACATCAATTTAGGGTCCTATAAGGTGGATCGTGTCTGTTCGTTGCGAAAAATTCCGACGCGACTTCGTGGCACAAACTTTTGCACAAGTTCGGCCCGTTTTGCACCGAGTTTCGTAAGGCAACCAAACGGTCCCAAATGCACCCAAATAGTATGAAACGCACCAAAACGTCAGTTTAGGGTCCAATGGGGTGGATCGGGTGCGTTCGTTCTGAAAAATTCTGACGTGACTTCGTGGCACAAATTTTGCACTAATTTGGCCCGCTTTGCACCGAGTTTCGAAGGCAACCAAACGGTCTCAAATGCCCACAAATATTATGAAGCGCACCAAAATGTCAGTTTAGGGTCCAATGGGGTGGATCGGGTGCCTTCGTTGCGAAAAATTCCGACGTGACTTCGTGACACAACCTTCTGCACTAGTTCGGCCCGTTTTGCACCGAGTTCCGTAAGGCAACCGAACGGTCCCAAATGCACCCAAGTAGTACGAAATGCACCAAAACGTTAGTTTAGGGTCTAATGGGGTGGATCGGGTGTATTCGTTGCGAAAAATTCCAACGCGACTTCGTGGCACGAACTTGTGCACTAGTTCGGCCCGCTTTGCACCGAGTTCCGTAAGGCAACCAAACGGTCTCAAATGCACCCAAATAGTAAGAAATACAACAAAACGTCAGTTTAGGGTCCAATGGGGTGGATCGGGTGCCTTCATCGCGAAAAATTCCGATGCGACTTCGTGGCACGAACTTTTGCACTAGTTCGGCCCGTTTTGCACCAAGTTCCGTAAGGCAACCAAACGGTCTCAAATGCACCCAAATAGTAAGGAACGCACTAAAACTTCAGTTTAGTGTCCTATAAGGTGGATCGTGTGCGTTCGATGCGAAAAAATCACGACGTGTCTTCGTGGCACGAACTTTTGCACTAGTTCGGCCCGTTTTGCACCGAGTTCCGTAAGGCAACTGAATGGTCCCAAATGCACCCAAAAAGTACGAAACGCACCAAAACATCAATTTAGGGTCCAATGGGGTGGATTGGGTGTGTTCGTTGTGAAAAATTTCGATGCGACTTCGTGGCACGAACTTTTGCACTAGTTCGGCCCGCTTTGCACGGAGTTTCGTAAGGCAACCAAACGGTCCCAAATGCACCCAAATAGAATGAAACGCACCAAAACGTTAGTTTAGGGTCCAATGGGGTGGATCAGGTGCGTTCGTTCTGAAAAATTCTGACATGACTTCGTGGCACAAACTTTTGCACTAGTTCGGCCTGCTTTGCACCGAGTTTCGTAAGGCAACCAAACGGTCCCAAATGCACCCAAACAGTACGAAACGCACCAAAACGTCAGTTTAGGGTCCAATGGGGTGGATCGGATGCATTCGTTGTGAAAAATTCCGACGCGACTTCATGGCACGAACTTTTGCACTAGTTCGGCCCGTTTTGCACCGAGTTCCGTAAGGCAACCGAACGGTCCCAAATGCACCCAAATAGTACAAAACGCACCAAAACGTTAGTTTAGGGTCTAATGGGGTGGATCGGGTGTATTCGTTGCGAAAAATTCCGAAGCGACTTCGTGGCACGAACTTGTGCACTAGTTCGGCCCGCTTTGCACCGAGTTCCGTAAGGCAACCAAACGGTCTCAAATGCACCCAAATAGTAAGAAATACAACAAAACGTCAGTTTAGGGTCCAATGGGGTGGATCGGGTGCCTTCGTTCGCGAAAAATTCCGATGCGACTTCGTGGCACGAACTTTTGCACTAGTTCGGCCCGTGTTGCACCAAGTTCCGTAAGGCAACCAAACGGTCTCAAATGCACCCAAATAGTAAGGAACGCACTAAAACTTCAGTTTAGTGTCCTATAAGGTGGATCGTGTGCGTTCGATGCGAAAAATTCCGACGCGTCTTCATGGCACGAACTTTTGCACTAGTTCGGCCCGTTTTGCACCAAGTTCCGTAAGCAACCAAACGGTCTCAAATGCACCCAAATAGTACGGAACGCACTAAAACATCAGTTTAGGGTCCTATAAGGTGGATTGTGTGCGTTCGTTCTGAAAAATTCCGACGCGACTTCGTGGCACGAACTTTTGCACTAGTTCGGCCCGTTTTGCACTGAGTTCCGTAAGGCAACCGAACGGTCCCAAGTGCACCCAAATAGTACGAAACGCACCAAAACATTAATTTAGGGTATAATGGGGTGGATCGGGTGTGTTTGTTGCGAAAAATTCCAACGCAACTTCGTGGCACGAACTTTTGCACTAGTTCGGACCGTTTTGCACCAAGTTCCGTAAGGCAACCAAACGGTCTCAAATGCACCCAAATAGTATGGAACGCACTAAAACATCATTTTAGGGTCCTATAAGGTGGATTGTGTGCGTTCGTTGCAAAAAATTTCGATGCGACTTCGTGGCACGAACATTTGCACTAGTTCGGCCCGTTTTGCACCAAGTTCCGTAAGGCAACCAAACGGTCTCAAATGCACCCAAATAGTACAAAACGCACCAAAACATCAGTTTAGGGTGCATTAAGGTGGATCGTGTGCATTCGTTGCAAAAAATTCCGACGCGACTTCGTTGCACGAACTTTTGCACTAGTTCGGCCTGTTTTGCACCAAGTTCCGTAAGACAACCAAACGGTCTCAAATGAACCCAAATAGTACGGACCACACTAAAACATCAATTTAGGGTCCTATAAGGTGGATCGTGTCTGTGCGTTGCGAAAAATTCCGACCCGACTTCGTGGCACAAACTTTTGCACTAGTTTGGCCCGTTTTGCACTGAGTTTCGTAAGGCAACCAAACGGTCTCAAATGCACCCAAATAGTATGAAACGCACCAAAACGTCAGTTTAGGGTCCAATGGGGTGGATCGGGTGCGTTCGTTCTGAAAAATTCTGACGTGACTTCGTGGCACAAATATTGCACTAATTCGGCCCGCTTTGCACCGAGTTTCGAAGGCAACCAAATGGTCCCAAATGCACACAAATATTATGAAGCCCACCAAAATGTCAGTTTGGGGTCCAATGGGGTGGATCGGGTGCGTTCGTTCTGAAAAATTATGATCTGACTTCATGGCACGAACTTTTGCACTAGTTCGGCCCGTTTTGCACCGAGTTCCGTAAGGCAACCGAATGGTCCCAAATAGTAGGAAACGCACCAAAACGTTAGTTTAGGGTCTAATGGGGTGGATCAGGTGTATTCGTTGCGAAAATTCCGACGCGACTTCGTGGCACGAACTTGTGCACTAGTTCGGCCCGCTTTGCACCGAGCTCCGTAAGGCAACCAAACGGTCTCAAATGCACCCAAATAGTAAGAAATATAACAAAACGTCAGTTTAGGGTCCAATGGGGTGGATCAAGTGCCTTCATCGCGAAAAATTCCGATGCGACTTCGTGGCACGAACTTTTGCACTAGTTCGGCCCGTTTTGCACCAAGTTCCGTAAGGCAACCAAACGGTCTCAAATGCACCCAAATAGTAAGGAACGCACTAAAACTTCAGTTTAGTGTCCTATAAGGTGGATCGTGTGCGTTCGATGCGAAAAATTCCGACGCGTCTTCGTGGCACGAACTTTTGCACTAGTTCGGCCCGTTTTGTACCGAGTTCCGTAAGGCAACTGAACGGTCCCAAATGCACTCAAATAGTACGAAACGCACCAAAACATCAATTTAGGGACCAATGGGGTGGATTGGGTGTGTTCGTTGTGAAAAATTTCGATACGACTTCGTGGCACGAACTTTTGCACTAGTTCGGCCCGCTTTGCACGGAGTTTCGTAAGGCAACCAAACGGTCCCAAATGCGCCCAAATAGTATGAAACGCATCAAAATGTCAGTTTAGGGTCCAATGGGGTGGATCGGGTGCGTTCGTTCTGAAAAATTCTAACGTGACTTCGTGGCACAAACTTTTGCACTAGTTCGGCCCGCTTTGCACCGAGTTTCTTAAGCCAACCAAACAGTCCCAAATGCACCCAAACAGAACGAAACGCACCAAAACGTTAGTTTAGGGTCCAATGGGGTGGATCAGATGCATTCGTTGCGAAAAATTCCGACGCGACTTCATGGCACGAACTTTTGCACTATTTCGGCCCATTTTGCACCTAGTTCCGTAAGGCAACCGAACGGTCCCAAATGCACCCAAGTAGTACGAAATGCACCAAAATGTCATTTTAGGGTCCAATGGGGTGGATCAGGTGCATTCGTTGTGAAAAATTCCTACGTGACTTTGTGGCACGAACTTTTGCACTAGTTCGGCCCGTTTTGCACCATGTTCCGTCAGGCAACCAAACAGTCTCAAATGCACCCAAATAGTACAAAACGCACCAAAACGTCAATTTAGGGTCCGATGGGGTGGATCGGGTGCCTTCATCGCGAAAAATTCCGATGCGACTTCGTGGCACGAACTTTTGCACTAGTTCGGCCTGTTTTGCACCAAGTTCCGTAAAGCAACCAAGCGGTCTCAAATGCACCCAAATAGTAAGGAACACATTAAAATATCAGTTAAGTGTAATATAAGGTGGATCTTGTGCGTTCGTTGCAAAAAATTCCGACGCGACTTCGTCGCACGAACTTTTGCACTAGTTCGCCCTGTTTTGCACCGAGTTTCATAAGGCAACCAAACGGTCCCTAATGCACCCAAATAGCATGAAATACACCAAAACGTCAGTTTAGGGTCCAATGGGGTGGATCGGGTGCCTTCGTCGCGAAAAATTCCGATGCGACTTCGTGGCACGAACTTTTGCACTAGTTCGGCCCGTTTTGCACCAAGTTCCGTAAGGCAACCAAACAGTCTCAAATTTACCCAGATAGTACGAAACACACTAAAACATTAGTTTAGGGTCCTATAAGGTGGATTGCGTTCGTTCGTTGCAAAATATTCCGACGCGACTTCGTGGCACGAACAATTGCACTAGTTTGGCCCGTTTTGCACCAAGTTCCGTAAGGCAACCAAATGGTCCCTAATGCACCCAAATAGTACTGACCGCACTAAAACATCAGTTTAGGGTCCTATAAGGTGGATCGTGTGCGTTCGTTGCGAAAAATTCCGACGCGACTTCGTGGCACAAACTTTTGCACTAGTTCGGCCCGTTTTGCACCGAGTTTCGTAAGGCAACCAAACGGTCCCTAATGCACCCAAATAGTAAGAAATACACCAAAATGTCAGTTTAGGGTCCAATGGGGTGGATCGGGTGCCTTCGTAGCGAAAAATTCCGACGCGACTTCGTGGCACGAACTTGTGCACTAGTTCGTCCCGCTTTGCACCGAGTTTCGTAAGGCAACCAAACGGTCCCAAATGCACCCAAACAGTACGAAACGCACCAAAACATCAGTTTAGGGTCCAATGGGGTGGATCGGATGCATTCGTTGCGAAAAATTCCGACGCGACTTCATGGCACAAACTTTTGCACTAGTTCGGCCCGTTTTGCACCGAGTTCCGTAAGGCAACCGAACGGTCCCAAATGCACCCAAATACTACGAAACGCACCAAAATGTTAGTTTAGGGTCTAATGGGGTGGATCGGGTGTATTCGTTGTGAAAAATTCCGACACGACTTCGTGGCACGAACTTGTGCACTAGTTCGGCCCGCTTTGCACCGAGTTTCGTAAGGCAACCAAACGGTCTCAAATGCACCCAAATAGTAAGAAATACAACAAAACATCAGTTTAGGGTCCAATGGGGTGGATCGGGTGCCTTCGTCGCGAAAAATTCCGATGCGACTTCGTGGCACGAACTTTTGCCCTAGTTCGGCCCGTTTTGCACCAAGTTCCGTAAGGCAACCAAACGGTCTCAAATGCACCCAAATAGTAAGGAACGCACTAAAACTTCAGTTTAGTGTCCTATAAGGTGGATTGTGTGCGTTCGTTCTGAAAAATTCCGACGCGACTTCGTGGCACGAACTTTTGCACTAGTTCGGCCCGTTTTGCACTGAGTTCCGTAAGGCAACCGAACGGTCCCAAATGCACCCAAATAGTACGAAACGCACCAAAACATTAATTTAGGGTATAATGGGGTGGATCGGGTGTGTTCGTTGCGAAAAATTCCAACGCAACTTCGTGGCACGAACTTTTGCACTAGTTCGGACCATTTTGCACCAAGTTCCGTAAGGCAACCAAACGGTCTCAAATGCACCCAAATAGTACGGAACGCACTAAAACATCATTTTAGGGTCCTATAAGGTGGATTGTGTGCGTTCGTTGCAAAAAATTCCGACGCGACTTCGTGGCACGAACATTTGCACTAGTTCGGCCCGTTTTGCACCAAGTTCCGTAAGGCAACCAAACGGTCTCAAATGCACCCAAAGAGTACGAAACGCACCAAAACATCAGTTTAGGGTGCATTAAGGTGGATCGTGTGCATTCGTTGCAAAAAATTCCGACGCGACTTCGTTGCACGAACTTTTGCACTAGTTCGGACTGTTTTGCACCATGTTCCGTAAGGCAACCAAACGGTCTCAAATGCACCCAAATAGTACGGACCGCACTAAAACATCAATTTAGGGTCCTATAAGGTGGATCGTGTCTGTTCGTTGCGAAAAATTCCGACGCGACTTCGTGGCACAAACTTTTGCACTAGTTCGGCCCGTTTTGCACCGAGTTTCGTAAGGCAACCAAACGGTCCCAAATGCACCCAAATAGTATGAAATGCACCAAAACGTCAGTTTAGGGTCCAATGGGGTGGATCGGGTGCGTTCGTTCTGAAAAATTCTGACGTGACTTCGTGGCACAAATTTTGCACTAATTCGGCCCCGCTTTGCACCGAGTTTCGAAGGCAACCAAACGGTCCCAAATGCACACAAATATTATGAAGCGCACCAAAATGTCAGTTTAGGGTCCAATGGGGTGGATCGGGCGCGTTCGTTCTGAAAAATTATGACGTGACTTCGTGGCACAAACTTTTGCACTAGTTCGGCCCGCTTTGCACCGAGTTTCGTAAGGCAACCAAATGGTCCCAAATGCACCCAAATAGTACGAAACGCACCAAAACGTCAGTTTAGGGTCCAATGGGGTGGATCGGATGCATTCGTTGCGAAAAATTCCGACGCGACTTCATGACACGAACTTTTGCACTAGTTCGGCCCGTTTTGCACCAAGTTCCGTAAGGCAACCAAACGGTCTCAAATGCACCCAAATAGTAAGGAACGCACTAAAACTTCAGTTTAGTGTCCTATAAGGTGGATTGTGTGCGTTCGTTCTGAAAAATTCCGACGCGACTTCGTGGCACGAACTTTTGCACTAGTTCGGCCCGTTTTGCACTGAGTTCCGTAAGGCAACCGAACGGTCCCAAATGCACCCAAATAGTACGAAACGCACCAAAACATTAATTTAGGGTATAATGGGGTGGATCGGGTGTGTTCGTTGCGAAAAATTCCAACGCAACTTCGTGGCACGAACTTTTGCACTAGTTCGGACCGTTTTGCACCAAGTTCCGTAAGGCAACCAAACGGTCTCAAATGCACCCAAATAGTACGGAACGCACTAAAACATCATTTTAGGGTCCTATAAGGTGGATTGTGTGCGTTCGTTGCAAAAAATTCCGACGCGACTTCGTGGCACGAACATTTGCACTAGTTCGGCCCGTTTTGCACCAAGTTCCGTAAGGCAACCAAACGGTCTCAAATGCACCCAAAGAGTACGAAACGCACCAAAACATCAGTTTAGGGTGCATTAAGGTGGATCGTGTGCATTCGTTGCAAAAAATTCCGACGCGACTTCGTTGCACGAACTTTTGCACTAGTTCGGACTGTTTTGCACCATGTTCCGTAAGGCAACCAAACGGTCTCAAATGCACCCAAATAGTACGGACCGCACTAAAACATCAATTTAGGGTCCTATAAGGTGGATCGTGTCTGTTCGTTGCGAAAAATTCCGACGCGACTTCGTGGCACAAACTTTTGCACTAGTTCGGCCCGTTTTGCACCGAGTTTCGTAAGGCAACCAAACGGTCCCAAATGCACCCAAATAGTATGAAACGCACCAAAACGTCAGTTTAGGGTCCAATGGGGTGGATCGGGTGCGTTCGTTCTGAAAAATTCTGACGTGACTTCGTGGCACAAATTTTGCACTAATTCGGCCCGCTTTGCACCGAGTTTCGAAGGCAACCAAACGGTCCCAAATGCACACAAATATTATGAAGCGCACCAAAATGTTAGTTTAGGGTCCAATGGGGTGGATCGGGCGCGTTCGTTCTGAAAAATTATGACGTGACTTCGTGGCACAAACTTTTGCACTAGTTCGGCCCGCTTTGCACCGAGTTTCGTAAGGCAACCAAATGGTCCCAAATGCACCCAAATAGTACGAAACGCACCAAAACGTCAGTTTAGGGTCCAATGGGGTGGATCGGATGCATTCGTTGCGAAAAATTCCGACGCGACTTCATGACACGAACTTTTGCACTAGTTCGGCCCGTTTTGCACCAAGTTCCGTAAGGCAACCAAACGGTCTCAAATGCACCCAAATAGTAAGGAACGCACTAAAACTTCAGTTTAGTGTCCTATAAGGTGGATTGTGTGCGTTCGTTCTGAAAAATTCCGACGCGACTTCGTGGCACGAACTTTTGCACTAGTTCGGCCCGTTTTGCACTGAGTTCCGTAAGGCAACCGAACGGTCCCAAATGCACCCAAATAGTACGAAACGCACCAAAACATTAATTTAGGGTATAATGGGGTGGATCAGGTGTGTTCGTTGCGAAAAATTCCAACGCAACTTCGTGGCACGAACTTTTGCACTAGTTCGGACCGTTTTGCACCAAGTTCCGTAAGGTAACCAAACGGTCTCAAATGCACCCAAATAGTACGGAACGCACTAAAACATCATTTTAGGGTCCTATAAGGTGGATTGTGTGTGTTCGTTGCAAAAAATTCCAACGCGACTTCGTGGCACGAACATTTGCACTAGTTCGGCCCGTTTTGCACCAAGTTCCGTAAGGCAACCAAACGGTCTCAAATGCACCCAAATAGTACGGACCGCACTAAAACATCAATTTAGGGTCCTATAAGGTGGATTGTGTCTGTTCGTTGCGAAAAATTCCGACGCGACTTCGTGGCACGAACTTATGCACTAGTTCGGCCCGCTTTGCACCGAGTTCTGTAAGGCAACCAAACGGTCTCAAATGCACCCAAATAGTAATAAATACAACAAAATGTTAGTTTAGGGTCCAATGGGGTGGATCGGGTGCCTTCGTCGCGAAAAATTCCGATGCGACTTCATGGCACGAACTTTTGCACTAGTTCGGCCCGTTTTGTACCAAGTTCCGTAAGGCAACCAAACGGTCTCAAATGCACCCAAATAGTACGGAACGCACTAAAACATCATTTTAGGGTCCTATAAGGTGGATCGGGTGCGTTCGTTCTGAAAAAATCTGACGTGACTTCGTGGCACAAATTTTGCACTAATTCGGCCCGCTTTGCACCGAGTTTCGTAAGGCAACCAAACGGTCCCAAATGCACCCAAACAGTACGAAACGCACCAAAACGTCAGTTTAGGGTCCAATGGGGTGGATCGGATGCATTCGTTGCGAAATATTGCGACGCGACTTCATGGCACAAACTTTTGCACTAGTTCGGCCCGTTTTGCACCGAGTTCCGTAAGGCAACCGAACGGTCCCAAATGCACCCAAATACTACGAAACGCACCAAAACGTTAGTTTAGGGTCTAATGGGGTGGATCGGGTGTATTCGTTGTGAAAAATTCCGACACGACTTCGTGGCACGAACTTGTGCACTAGTTCGGCCCGCTTTGCACCGAGTTTCGTAAGGCAACCAAACGGTCTCAAATGCACCCAAATAGTAAGAAATACAACAAAACATCAGTTTAGGGTCCAATGGGGTGGATCGGGTGCCTTCGTCGCGAAAAATTCCGATGCGACTTCGTGGCACGAACTTTTGCACTAGTTCGGCCCGTTTTGCACCAAGTTCCGTAAGGCAACCAAACGGTCTCAAATGCACCCAAATAGTAAGGAACGCACTAAAACTTCAGTTTAGTGTCCTATAAGGTGGATTGTGTGCGTTCGTTCTGAAAAATTCCGACGCGACTTCGTGGCACGAACTTTTGCACTAGTTCGGCCCGTTTTGCACTGAGTTCCGTAAGGCAACCGAATGGTCCCAAATGCACCCAAATAGTACGAAACGCACCAAAAAATTAATTTAGGGTATAATGGGGTGGATCGGGTGTGTTCGTTGCGAAAAATTCCAACGCAACTTCGTGGCACGAACTTTTGCACTAGTTCGGACCATTTTGCACCAAGTTCCGTAAGGCAACCAAACGGTCTCAAATGCACCCAAATAGTACGGAACGCACTAAAACATCATTTTAGGGTCCTATAAGGTGGATTGTGTGCGTTCGTTGCAAAAAATTCCGACGTGACTTCGTGGCACGAACATTTGCACTAGTTCGGCCCGTTTTGCACCAAGTTCCGTAAGGCAACCAAACGGTCTCAAATGCACCCAAAGAGTACGAAACGCACCAAAACATCAGTTTAGGGTGCATTAAGGTGGATCGTGTGCATTCGTTGCAAAAAATTCCGACGCGACTTCGTTGCACGAACTTTTGCACTAGTTCGGACTGTTTTGCACCATGTTCCGTAAGGCAACCAAACGGTCTCAAATGCACCCAAATAGTACGGACCGCACTAAAACATCAATTTAGGGTCCTATAAGGTGGATCGTGTCTGTTCGTTGCGAAAAATTCCGACGCGACTTCGTGGCACAAACTTTTGCACTAGTTCGGCCCGTTTTGCACCGAGTTTCGTAAGGCAACCAAACGGTCCCAAATGCACCCAAATAGTATGAAATGCACCAAAACATCAGTTTAGGGTCCAATGGGGTGGATCGGGTGCGTTCGTTCTGAAAAATTCTGACGTGACTTCGTGGCACAAATTTTGCACTAATTCGGCCCGCTTTGCACCGAGTTTCGAAGGCAACCAAACGGTCCCAAATGCACACAAATATTATGAAGCGCACCAAAATGTCAGTTTAGGGTCCAATGGGGTGGATCGGGCGCGTTCGTTCTGAAAAATTATGACGTGACTTCGTGGCACAAACTTTTGCACTAGTTCGGCCCGCTTTGCACCGAGTTTCGTAAGGCAACCAAATGGTCCCAAATGCACCCAAATAGTACGAAACGCACCAAAACGTCAGTTTAGGGTCCAATGGGGTGGATCGGATGCATTCGTTGCGAAAAATTCCGACGCGACTTCATGACACGAACTTTTGCACTAGTTCGGCCCGTTTTGCACCAAGTTCCGTAAGGCAACCAAACGGTCTCAAATGCACCCAAATAGTAAGGAACGCACTAAAACTTCAGTTTAGTGTCCTATAAGGTGGATTGTGTGCGTTCGTTCTGAAAAATTCCGACGCGACTTCGTGGCACGAACTTTTGCACTAGTTCGGCCCGTTTTGCACTGAGTTCCGTAAGGCAACCGAACGGTCCCAAATGCACCCAAATAGTACGAAACGCACCAAAACATTAATTTAGGGTATAATGGGGTGGATCGGGTGTGTTCGTTGCGAAAAATTCCAACGCAACTTCGTGGCACGAACTTTTGCACTAGTTCGGACCGTTTTGCACCAAGTTCCGTAAGGCAACCAAACGGTCTCAAATGCACCCAAATAGTACGGAACGCACTAAAACATCATTTTAGGGTCCTATAAGGTGGATTGTGTGCGTTCGTTGCAAAAAATTCCGACGCGACTTCGTGGCACGAACATTTGCACTAGTTCGGCCCGTTTTGCACCAAGTTCCGTAAGGCAACCAAACGGTCTCAAATGCACCCAAAGAGTACGAAACGCACCAAAACATCAGTTTAGGGTGCATTAAGGTGGATCGTGTGCATTCGTTGCAAAAAATTCCGACGCGACTTCGTTGCACGAACTTTTGCACTAGTTCGGACTGTTTTGCACCATGTTCCGTAAGGCAACCAAACGGTCTCAAATGCACCCAAATAGTACGGACTGCACTAAAACATCAATTTAGGGTCCTATAAGGTGGATCGTGTCTGTTCGTTGCGAAAAATTCCGACGCGACTTCGTGGCACAAACTTTTGCACTAGTTCGGCCCGTTTTGCACCGAGTTTCGTAAGGCAACCAAACGGTCCCAAATGCACCCAAATAGTATGAAACGCACCAAAACGTCAGTTTAGGGTCCAATGGGGTGGATCGGGTGCGTTCGTTCTGAAAAATTCTGACGTGACTTCGTGGCACAAATTTTGCACTAATTCGGCCCGCTTTGCACCGAGTTTCGAAGGCAACCAAACGGTCCCAAATGCACACAAATATTATGAAGCGCACCAAAATGTCAGTTTAGGGTCCAATGGGGTGGATCGGGCGCGTTCGTTCTGAAAAATTATGACGTGACTTCGTGGCACAAACTTTTGCACTAGTTCGGCCCGCTTTGCACCGAGTTTCGTAAGGCAACCAAATGGTCCCAAATGCACCCAAATAGTACGAAACGCACCAAAACGTCAGTTTAGGGTCCAATGGGGTGGATCGGATGCATTCGTTGCGAAAAATTCCGACGCGACTTCATGACACGAACTTTTGCACTAGTTCGGCCCGTTTTGCACCAAGTTCCGTAAGGCAACCAAACGGTCTCAAATGCACCCAAATAGTAAGGAACGCACTAAAACTTCAGTTTAGTGTCCTATAAGGTGGATTGTGTGCGTTCGTTCTGAAAAATTCCGACGCGACTTCGTGGCACGAACTTTTGCACTAGTTCGGCCTGTTTTGCACTGAGTTCCGTAAGGCAACCGAACGGTCCCAAATGCACCCAAATAGTACGAAACGCACCAAAACATTAATTTAGGGTATAATGGGGTGGATCAGGTGTGTTCGTTGCGAAAAATTCCAACGCAACTTCGTGGCACGAACTTTTGCACTAGTTCGGACCGTTTTGCACCAAGTTCCGTAAGGTAACCAAACGGTCTCAAATGCACCCAAATAGTACGGAACGCACTAAAACATCATTTTAGGGTCCTATAAGGTGGATTGTGTGTGTTCGTTGCAAAAAATTCCAACGCGACTTCGTGGCACGAACATTTGCACTAGTTCGGCCCGTTTTGCACCAAGTTCCGTAAGGCAACCAAACGGTCTCAAATGCACCCAAATAGTACGGACCGCACTAAAACATCAATTTAGGGTCCTATAAGGTGGATTGTGTCTGTTCGTTGCGAAAAATTCCGACGCGACTTCGTGGCACGAACTTATGCACTAGTTCGGCCCGCTTTGCACCGAGTTCTGTAAGGCAACCAAACGGTCTCAAATGCACCCAAATAGTAATAAATACAACAAAATGTTAGTTTAGGGTCCAATGGGGTGGATCGGGTGCCTTCGTCGCGAAAAATTCCGATGCGACTTCATGGCACGAACTTTTGCACTAGTTCGGCCCGTTTTGTACCAAGTTCCGTAAGGCAACCAAACGGTCTCAAATGCACCCAAATAGTACGGAACGCACTAAAACATCATTTTAGGGTCCTATAAGGTGGATCGGGTGCGTTCGTTCTGAAAAAATCTGACGTGACTTCGTGGCACAAATTTTGCACTAATTCGGCCCGCTTTGCACCGAGTTTCGTAAGGCAACCAAACGGTCCCAAATGCACCCAAACAGTACGAAACGCACCAAAACGTCAGTTTAGGGTCCAATGGGGTGGATCGGATGCATTCGTTGCGAAATATTCCGACGCGACTTCATGGCACGAACTTTTGCACTAGTTCGGCCCGTTTTGCACCGAGTTCCGTAAGGCAACCGAACGGTCCCAAATGCACCCAAATACTACGAAACGCACCAAAACGTTAGTTTAGGGTCTAATGGGGTGGATCGGGTGTATTCGTTGTGAAAAATTCCGACACGACTTCGTGGCACGAACTTGTGCACTAGTTCGGCCCGCTTTGCACCGAGTTTCGTAAGGCAACCAAACGGTCTCAAATGCACCCAAATAGTAAGAAATACAACAAAACATCAGTTTAGGGTCCAATGGGGTGGATCGGGTGCCTTCGTCGCGAAAAATTCCGATGCGACTTCGTGGCACGAACTTTTGCACTAGTTCGGCCCGTTTTGCACCAAGTTCCGTAAGGCAACCAAACGGTCTCAAATGCACCCAAATAGTAAGGAACGCACTAAAACTTCAGTTTAGTGTCCTATAAGGTGGATTGTGTGCGTTCGTTCTGAAAAATTCCGACGCGACTTCGTGGCACGAACTTTTGCACTAGTTCGGCCCGTTTTGCACTGAGTTCCGTAAGGCAACCGAATGGTCCCAAATGCACCCAAATAGTACGAAACGCACCAAAAAATTAATTTAGGGTATAATGGGGTGGATCGGGTGTGTTCGTTGCGAAAAATTCCAACGCAACTTCGTGGCACGAACTTTTGCACTAGTTCGGACCATTTTGCACCAAGTTCCGTAAGGCAACCAAACGGTCTCAAATGCACCCAAATAGTACGGAACGCACTAAAACATCATTTTAGGGTCCTATAAGGTGGATTGTGTGCGTTCGTTGCAAAAAATTCCGACGCGACTTCGTGGCACGAACATTTGCACTAGTTCGGCCCGTTTTGCACCAAGTTCCGTAAGGCAACCAAACGGTCTCAAATGCACCCAAAGAGTACGAAACGCACCAAAACATCAGTTTAGGGTGCATTAAGGTGGATCGTGTGCATTCGTTGCAAAAAATTCCGACGCGACTTCGTTGCACGAACTTTTGCACTAGTTCGGACTGTTTTGCACCATGTTCCGTAAGGCAACCAAACGGTCTCAAATGCACCCAAATAGTACGGACCGCACTAAAACATCAATTTAGGGTCCTATAAGGTGGATCGTGTCTGTTCGTTGCGAAAAATTCCGACGCGACTTCGTGGCACAAACTTTTGCACTAGTTCGGCCCGTTTTGCACCGAGTTTCGTAAGGCAACCAAACGGTCCCAAATGCACCCAAATAGTATGAAATGCACCAAAACGTCAGTTTAGGGTCCAATGGGGTGGATCGGGTGCGTTCGTTCTGAAAAATTCTGACGTGACTTCGTGGCACAAATTTTTGCACTAATTCGGCCCGCTTTGCACCGAGTTTCGAAGGCAACCAAACGGTCCCAAATGCACACAAATATTATGAAGCGCACCAAATGTCAGTTTAGGGTCCAATGGGGTGGATCGGGTGCGTTCGTTCTGAAAATTATGACGTGACTTCGTGGCACAAACTTTTGCACTAGTTCGGCCCGCTTTGCACCGAGTTTCGTAAGGCAACCAAATGGTCCCAAATGCACCCAAATAGTACGAAACGCACCAAAACGTCAGTTTAGGGTCCAATGGGGTGGATCGGATGCATTCG